>NW_027279173.1:55000-135000 GCF_046629955.1 Centroberyx affinis | reverse complement strand
GTGCCGACACCAGCAGAACCGTCCTCCCATTTGAGCTAAAGATGCTTGGACATTAGCATACACAGGTTGTCACTGGTAAATGAATGACAAGACTTTCATCTCCCAATGTGTCAGCCTCGCTTAGCGGTGACACGGTTCAATGTGCCCGCAAAGTGCCACTTTGGTAGCTTATGGAACCGGCATACGATTGAAATCCTGCCTTGCAAAGATTACTTAATAAATAGAATAATTTTGCCATCAATATTATCCCAGCACTGTGACAATGTCAAAAGAGAGCAAGAAAACAACCAATCTACGTTTGTTATGAAACTTTGCCTTCCTCCTAGTGTTGTGCACAGCCATTTTACCATAATGAAAAATGGAGGTATGCTTTGTATACACAAAGGAGGAGCCTGCTGCAGATTTCACATGCTTCTATTGCTTGCCCTTCTACTGTATTTTGCAGTAAACCTCCTTTCCCCTGTATTTCACCCACATTTGACTTATGATGGTGAGGTTAAGGTGAGCTTTTGTGTTTATTTAGCACACAGATGCATTTATACAGGTTTCTACTGACTCAAGACAGACATGATTAGTGAACTCAATTACTGAACATAATCTTAACCATGTTAGTTAAAGGGGTGTCAATTCGTTTTTGTTGGGGATATTTAATGCTCATTAAAGATTAAATGAGTGGAGGCTCACTTTGCAGAAAGAAAATTTAAAACATGAATATTTTATGAGACCTGTCTTGTCTATGATGACTGTGACTAGTTCTGCTAGCAGCTGCTCCAAAATTGCAAAGCCACCCGTGATCCAGACCCAAAACTTCTGACGTCCTGTCCCCAAAATGGATGACATCTTGATTCCCCGGTAATGAAATCATCACTGGGATATTGCAGACGGTTTTAATTCTGATTAAAAGTCATTTTTTAAAGAGATGACCTCAAACATCTCACTTCTCTCATCTCCGCTCTAATTCTTCATTTCCCATTGCTCGGAGCCGAAGTCCTGAGTAGGCAAGATTCAGCTGCGAATAGGAGACGTTTATCAAATTTCTCCATTAATCTGATGTGCGGGCCTTGATTAAAACGCTACCCCAGACAGACAACGCAGATGCTCAAAGTGCAGACTTATAGAAATACACAGATTGATACAGATGTGCTGCACACTTCTACCTTGTTTGGCCCCAGAGGGGGGGTTGGGGTGGGAATCGATAACGCTGAATGCTTGGGGATCGTGGGGGTTTGGCTTTTGTCTTGATGTGTTTGTCCTGACTCAGCACAAAGTCAAAAAGGCAGCATGTGACTGAAGGGAAGACTGATGTGCTGAACGCCCCCCCTCCTCTTCGTATCTGACCGTCAGGGATTCCATAGAGCGAGCAGAGATTGATTCTCTCCCCACCCAGAGATAGGGCTTGTTTTTCACATAGGGTGATATGAGAGTTTCATAGAGGGTCTGGGGGGTGGGGTGGGGTGGGGTGGTATTGGTATTGGTAGAGATGACAGGGAGGCGATGTGGGGATAGCCAGGACAGATTGGAGTTGAGAAAGAAGTGAAAGACGGAGACAGAGATGGAAAAGCAGCGGCCTCTTCCATCAGGCTGGAGGGATTGGCTCGGTGCCCCATTTCAGCCGTCCTGAGCGGAGAGACTCCACTCTGGCCAATGTTGCTAGTGGACAAGTTGTCCTCCTGCTTATAGATCCACTGTCTTCTAATGCTGATTGATATTAATCAAATTGTGTCTGACTGACACAGCAACCCAGAGGCACGGTTTTTAACCCAAAAAGCAATTTTCTGAAATGGGCCATAGTTGAGGACTGCAGGCGTTCTCTCCGCCTGGCCCTGCCAGGGCCACTGACCCCTGGATAGCACATGTAATGGATGAGTACATATGCCTTGTGCTGTCTCCCTCTCTCTGAGCGGAGGAGACATGAACTAATTAATTACGGGGGATGTTGGCCAGGCTGGACGCTGACACGATCGTTGTGGCTGTGTGGTTATTGACTACTCCGCAGAGGAAAGTTGCTCATTTAGCACTGTGTTGCAAGCCTGGGAGGTCACTGATCATTGTGGAAGGAGCATATGCTCTGTGTTTGTCTGTCTCTTGGCTTGTGTTTGTGTCTGTCACGCACACGTGTGTGCACGTGTGTGTGTGTGTGTGTGTGCGCACGTGTGTATATGCTTTTGTGCAAGCGTGTATGTTTTTTTCTCACAAGTGAGAGCGATTAATTGCATGAACTGGCAGACATATTAGCACCTGTGTCACGTTTGTGTTCTCCTATTTTAGTGTCTATTTTGAATTCTACCGCATTTAGATTATTTCCCTGATATGCCGCCAAGCGTTGAAGTAAATTGAAGCCAGTTATAATGGGCAGCATTTATTTCTTCAAGCTCAGAGTGGTTGTGGACATTCCAAGTACATGGCAAGTAGAGTAGATTAGAGGGTTATGCCCTTGAACATCTCTGGTTCTCTGTATTATTCTGAAAATATAGATTACAGACTCGGGGTCAGGGGGAGCGCCACAGGAGACTATAGAAAACCACTGCAATCATCTCAGCCAGTCTCCAGCCCTGATTCACAGATGCTTTTGAAATTCTAATGCGCGCCAAGATGGATGTGGAAAACTACTCAAGTGCAGCTTAAAAACAGATATATTATGATCGCCATCCTTTTACAAAACAGATTGCCTTAATGGCACGGCCCTAATTGTGTCAGAGCTTATGGTGTTTCAGCTTTAAATGGCGCACCTCAGGGACCCGCGGTGGTGCTCCAGCACAACCTTGCTCTTTAGGAGTCGGCGGACGGGGAGGAGATGCTTTTCTAATTGCTTTGGCTTTTGCTCCTCAGGCATGCAAACCAGGGGCCAATGAGAGGCTGAGGCAGTAAGGCCCTCTGGGAGATGAGGTGGGGAAGTGTTACTAATATTGTCGCTGGGAGAGGTTGAGGAAGAGTCTCTGATTGTGCCGTTGTTTTATTTATGGGGGTTAAAACTAGGCTGAGATTCACGGTGGGAATATTGTATGTGTTCACAGTCGACGAGCTTTATTTCAACTTTTGCTGATAGGAAACCGTATTGACATATGAAGAGTCTCCGATACATCAGTCAGATTGATTCTCTCTCCCACCATTTTAAAGGTCTGTAGCGTTTGTTTCCGTTAGTTGAGATCCCCATCAGAATGGCTCTCCTTGCCTCTCAACAGAGATAAGAAACCTCCAGGAGGAGGCGGCGATACAACTCAATTAAAAAAAAAAAAAAAACAACTGTTAATAAATTATACCTTTAGTATCTTTTCTCTGTGCTGTCATAAATCCAATAAAGCTAAGGTCCTGTGGGTCTCTTCATAATAGATGAAGACAAAACTCCCCCTGGGACCAATTAGACCATCAGGAAATTACTATCTATTGGATTGTGTACCATTAGAAAAATCATATTGAAGATCTATTCAACAAACACTTGTCTGAAACATGATCTAGGTGAGAAACATGAGGCCAAGAGACTTTACGTGTGGATATCATCTTCATTTCTTTGTGTGTCCTTCGTTAAAATGATTGTTAGTCATCCGCGGTCTTTGCTGTTAACATCGGTGTCGCCGTAGCGACCCGGCAGCGTCGGGATGCAACAGCCGGTGGTGAAGGAGTGACAATAGGCTTGTTTCATTCCCTGCTGATGGAGGTGACAGTGATGCGGCCCAGACAGGTGACAGGACTGAATTGGCAGGTGTATCGTGTCGGGGGGGGGGGGCAGGAGCTCCAGTAGTGGGTGGTGGGATGATACTCCGTCTGGCCAGAGGGAGATGGCAACTCGTACATTTTTAATGGGTGTCCGGGGGTGCTTACGCAGCTCCTCGTTACTGCCCATCCAACCTGTCATGGCACGGGGCCCACCAGCCCGAGCAACAGGCCCTCCTTTAGACACCTCAATAATTTAGTGCATGTGTTTACAGAACGTTGACAAAGTCAAGTGCACTGGCCCCTGTATACATCCCGGGATGAATAATACATGTGGCCGGCTCAGAATGTGCCTAGCGGTATGGAAGTTCAGATCTACCACACATAAGCAGAGTAAATGTCCTGACATTTCAAATATCCACTGTGCTGAAATGTGCTGAACGCACAGAACTGCTCAGACTCCCCGTGAAGAGGGAGGAGGGGGTGGGGGGGCGGTGGGTGGGTGGTGATGGGGGCGATTGGGGGGGAGGGGGATGGAGGGTGGGGTTGGTGTGTGTGTGTGTGTGTGTGTGTGTGTGTGTGGGGGTGGGGGGGGTGGGGGGGGGTATCTTACTCCAGAAATAAAGAGTTCCTCTCTCAGAACAATGGCCTGAAACAAACCCTGCATGGCCACAGGCTCTTGATGGGATGTTACTTGTTTGATGCCTCTGTGCTTTTTATCTGTTGTTTAAGATGCTTAGGAGAATTACACAGAGGGAGAACATGTGGGTGTTATGTTAAGCCAGAATGACTTTTCTTTTTTTTCCCCTCTATTGAAGACTGGGACTCTCAGTCCAAGCTATTGTCCAAGGGGGAAAAAAAAGAGGAGCTCTGGGGATGGGAGGCAGGAATCCACATCGCTTCTGTTTTTATTCCACCTTTTTTTTTTTTCATCAAGTGAAGTGCTGGAATCTCATCAGGACTAAAACGATGACTAATCAATTTTTTACAATCCCCCCGGTGCAACAGTCTAGGACAAGGAAAAGCCTCTAATTTTTAGTTGTACATAACAAATGCATGAGTTTGTGTGCTGTTGAAAGTGGCACAAATAAATCACTGTTACGAGCGATGCTTTTGTAAATAATGCAGCGTTATGCAGGGAGCGTTGAATCAATGGAAACTTAGTGAGCAGTGTCATCCTGTTGCTGTTCATCTCTCTTCTCCTAAAGAAGAGAAAACAAAAGAATAAGTTGTGGGCCATTGCACCATCCTACAGTGGACAGAGCTTGATATGAAATACCTGGAACACTCCAAAGCAGTGTAATTTTTTTATGCCCGGCAGGACATGTGTACTGCAGTATATCACATTTCAAATGGAGTTATTTGCAAGGAAAGCATTATGCAATATTCTGTTAGACCTGTGTACAGTACATGAGCAAATACAAACAGACATTGCTTGCACTGTGTTTTCCCCAGGCAGCATCGGCGTCTTTGGAATGAAGGAGCCTGCAAACATTTCCTGTTTGTTACACTGTAGGTATGATGTCGTCTCTATTGCAAATTGAAGGTTTTGAAGTAGTAGAAGTAGAAGACTGTTTAAGGCTGCGTTCACACTGCAGCCGAAAGTGTCCCAATTCTCTTTTTTTTTCTCCTCACGTGTGAGGCGGATCTGATGTTTTCTGATCAGTGTAAACAGCAAAAAGCTGCATAGAGCCGCGTTTTTTCAATTCCGATCCGGTCAACATGGAGATGTGCTACAAAATCGGATCCCTAGGCATGCGACCTACATGTGACTTTTATTTAGACGCTCAAATCGGAATTTGTCAGCATTGGCATGGAAATAAGTAAACCTTAGATCATTCACCACAGATGGAGGTGGCAGCAAGTAGAGCAGATAATAAAAGGGCTATTGCCTTTGCCATTTTTCTCTTTCTTGCTTGTACCGTCGTCTGCTGATAAAGCTGTCATTGATTTGCTCAAAAATTTAGCAGCATCCAACGAGCAAAAGGCCCATATTGGAGTCCCTTCCATATTAGCTAGAAAACCCGAAGCGCAGGTCCAAAAACAGATGTGATGTCTTCTGTTATCGTTACTCTGCCCACACATGTCTTTTCAACTGTCAGTTTATTCTGGTATCAGATATGGCTTACATCCTAGAATAAACATGAACATTCATCCCAAAAAAAAAAAAAAATCAGATATGAGCTGCAATTCAGAACTGAGCATGGAGGCCTGTGGTGTGAACGTAGCCTTAAAGCCTGAATTTAAAAGGAATGATGTGTCATATCAACAAACCACCAACACACAGATTCCTCAGCAAAGTGGATCACAGTGGATCAACCTGCCGGGGCAATGATTGAGGGGTAATACTTGGAGGGGGTGGGGTGGGGGGGGGGTATTATAGAGGCACATACTTGCAGCGTTCACTCGGGGCGACGTGTTGACGGGAGTTGAATCTTGATTGAGAGGCTGTCCCTCTCTCCCCTTGCAGATTTATGACGGAGAGGATTTGTGTCCAGTTGGGGTACAGGCAGCTCAAACTTATCTTGCTGATAGACAGCCTTGTAGATTTCCTTAGAGTGGATTTATGCGCTCTCGTCTGCGTGCGCCAGCACCGGGGAAGCTCCCCGCGCCTCAAATCCCCGTTTTACACTGGATTTGAACTTTACATTTCCACACGGCCATATCGTCTCGCCCCGAGTGGCCCCCCGCCACCAGTCATTTACTGGAAATGTAATTATTTATGCTCCAGTGTAGAGAAAAGATTTTATAAGGAGTCTCACATTTTATCTAATTTTCCCTCGTCTCTGAAGATGGGTGATAATGGCGTTGAGTTGCCAGTGATGCCATATATGGAATATTATTTTACTACATTATTTTAAAGTCAGCGTGATTTATGAGGCCCGGACTCGAGACGTGATGATCATAATTAATCTGAACCGTCATGAGCGGAAAAGGCCAACTACTGATCTATACACGGCATATGGCTGTGGGATCTTATTCTCCCTGCACCAAATCTCACTTCTTTCACCTGAATCAGCACATTTGGCTTCCCGGGACATGCTGTGTAAGGGTGCTCTGCCGGATCCCGCTCACCCCGCCATCACTCTTTACCATATACATGCCCTTTCATCCATTTGTTGCAGAGTGGCGCCCCTCCTCTCACCCTCGCGCCCCCCCCCCCTCCCCCCCTCCACCCTCCAAACACCCCGCTACCCATTCCCTCTCTCTGTTGCAGTAGATCAGCACTCAAATAAGAAGGAAGTGCGCGTGTTTAGGGAGGGAGTGGATCAAATTTGAAAGAGGAACACAAAGCGCTCCTCCCCCAGGACTTGGTTGGTGACGGTGTTGCCCCCGCGGCTCCAAACAAGCGCATCAGGTTGAAAGCCTTGGTGGCATTTGCCCATGTTTGCGTGGGAGACCGATTCGCTGCGGCAGGGAGCAAGAAAAGAACTTTTCTTTTTTTTTTCTTTTTTTTTTTTTTTTTCCGAACATCTGTTTCATTTTATCTGCTTATTGACTGGATGGGGTGAGTTTCGTCACTGCAGTTCGGATTTAGTGTGGGCATGCTGTGGAGGAAAATGAGCAGGGCCGTATTCGGAGCCCGGGGGGGCCAGAGGGAGGGCCCGGCTCGTCTGTTGACCTCCTCAGACAGAGCACATTCACAGAAATGAAATTCATCTGCGCCTCAGACAGGGAGGCAAAGGAGACACTAGAAGCTAGAGAGCTGGAGAGACAGAGAGAAATTTCAGAGTAATATTGATCTTAGTTAATTAGATTCCTATCTAGTCTCTAGGGACTGGTGTTCCGGCAACACATTTTAGAGTGAAGAAAGTGGCTGAGAGATATACCAGTATATGAACTAAGTTAATTTAATTTCAAAGCCCCGAGTACAAAATGTGATTTGATTATTGGGAATATTTTTCATGTCTAATTACAATTTCTCTTTTCTCCCCTAAAGTTTATTTAAACTTTCTTTTTTCTGTGAATCCTAATGAATCTTGGTCCTTGTTTAGAACTAATGACCAAGTGTTTATCCCCCCCTCCTCCCCCTCACCCTCCCATCTGCACTTCAGTAACTCAATGTGTAGCGCAGCAAAATTAGATTTGAAATTGAACACTGATATTGTTAGTTTCTCCACTCATTGAAACTAAATGAATTTGCCCATTGAATCACTAATTAGAAGGTGTTTCATTTCACTTTACCTCACTCTCACGCCTGTGCAATTAACATGATATTATTAAAGGAACTCCAATTATCACCCATTTATTTATTTTTTTTGTAATTGCATACAGTAGTATATAAACAGGCTCTGTCTAAATAAGAAAATCATCAGACAGTATTTCAAGTCTACTCATTAATAGATCGCAGTGTGGTTGGTTTCTCTGGGAGTTCCTGGCTGTTATAGGGAGTGTAAGGGAGGGTGTATAGGTGTGTGTGTGTGTGTGTGTGTGTGTGTGTGTGTGTGTGTGTGTGTGTGTTATGGGTAGGGCGGGTCACGCTGGGAAGGCAGTGGCCTGACGTCCCGGGGCCACACACCGGGTCACTGGCTTTCATGGCTGATCTGTTTGTCATAATGGGTTTTAAAAGGTCACATGTGTTGATTAAAATGACTGATCGTTAAAAGCGTCCGTGGTAAGTCAGCACACACACACACACACACACACACACACACACACGCATGCATGCTTGCTTGTGCATGCACACACGCAAGCTCACGCACGCACACACACACACACACACACAAACATCTCCTCGGGTCATGTCCAACGGTGTGTAGTGCCATTTGTTATGGGCGGATGCAGAGAGGGCCATGGATACATGGATTAGTGGAGTAGGTCAGGCAAATGTACGAATAGATTTGCGCTCAGTTCAAATATCGGTAGATTTTTCTTGTGTCACTTCACCATGGAACAGTGTGTGTGTGCATGAGAGGGAAGAGCAGCTTACAGTATTTGACTCTTAATATGGACAAAACCAGAGATACAGAGAGAGAGAGAGAGAGAGAGAAGGCTAGTATTAGCACCGCTGAATAGGATTATCCATGTATTCTCCTCACACTTGTCATCATTTATCTCTTACACGTTTTTGTTTTTTTTTTTTTTTTTTTTGCACTGCTCCGGCCCTTTCTACTGGATCCCTCCCTGGCTTTGCTGCAAGGCAATTGCTCTCTAGCATCGCTGGGGAATTCATCGCGCTGCTCTGCTCGAGATCCAAATTTATTACTATGAGGCTGTGGCTGTGTGAGCGGTTTGCCTCTATAGGGACATACCTGTGTCTCACTCCAGCCTTCTACCCACCACCACACCACCACCACCACCACCTTCCTGCAGCAGCTCCCCGCCCCCAGGCATCTCGCTGTATGGGGGCTATAATTGTTGCTGTAAATTCTGCCGCTCCCCTACGCCCCTGTCTTAACCGCCCATTACGCATGGTTCACTACGGCCCTTGTTGATTGCAACTGTCAGGAAGGGTAGATTTATGCACTCTGGCTGGGAGATGGAGGGATGGAAGGGAGGGGAGAGAGAAGGGTGATCAGGGGTGGGCGGGTTTATTGGGTGAGCCCACGCTTGACCCCTCCTCCGTCCCGCTTTACCCTCCCCGGCGTAGGTGGAGATGAGTGAGGTCGATCAGCCGCCCGGGCTCGCTCGCCCGCCCGCAGGGTGGCTCGGTCCTGGAAGACGGGGAGGGAGGATCGAGCGCTCTGATGTGGGCCGGTGATGAGATCCGGGCCTTATCCGTTGAGCTTTGGTGTGTGTGTGTGTGTGTGTGTTTTTTTTTTCTGCTGTCCACACACACACATACACACTCTCTCTCTCTCCTCTCTGCCAGCCTCTCAGACGCCCCCTCCCCTCTCTTAGAAAACACCACTCGCGACAAGAAGTGTGTAACAAAGGCCGCTAATCTGTTGAGTACAGCAGTGAGCCCAGTGTGAGGGAAAGCACTTCCTCAGCCCATCACAGAGTCCGCTGTGGTCGCACTCTAATCCACTGAGCCATCACAGCACTAAAATAAACCATTATGCTCTGCTCTCTTCTGTTCTGCTGCTCTGTGCTGCTCTGTTCGGTTCTGCTCTGTTCTGTTCTTTATGTATGTTCTGTTCTGTTCTGTTCTGCTCTGTTCTGCTCTTTATGTATGTTCTGTTCTGTTCTGCTCTGTTCTGTTCTTTATGTATGTTCTGTTTTGTTCTTTATGTATGTTCTGTTCTGTTCTGTTCTGCTCTGTTCTGTTCTTTATGTATGTTCTGTTCTGTTCTTTATGTATGTTCTGTTCTGTTCTGTTCTGCTCTGTTCTGTTCTTTATGTATGTTCTGTTATTTATGTATGTTCTGTTATTTATGTATGTTCTGTTCTGCTCTCTTCTGTTTTGTTCTGTTCTGCTCTCTTCTGTTCTGTTCTGTCCTGCTCTGTTCTGTTCTGTTATTTATGTATGTTCTGTTATTTATGTATGTTCTGTTCTGCTGTCTTCTGTTCTGCTCTGTTCTGTTCTGCTCTGTTCTTTATGTATGTTCCTTTCTGTTCTGTTCTTTATGTATGTTCTGTTCTGTTCTGTTCTGCTCTGTTCTTTATGTATGTTCTGTTCTGTTCTTTATATATGTTCTGTTCTTTATGTATGTTCTGTTCTGTTCTTTATACTGTATATGTTCTGTTCTTTATGTATGTATGTTCTGTTCTGTTCTGTTCTGTTCTGTTCTCTTCTCTTCTGTTCTGCTCTGTACTTTCTGTTTTTTTAGAATCGTGTGTTATTTTCTATTATGTTATCTTATGTTATTTTCAATTATGTTATGTGTCATTATGTTATGTCGTTATGTTATTCTATGTTATGTTATGCTATGTTATGTTATGCTATGTTATGTTATTATCTGTCATTATGTTACGTTATATGCCATTGTATTATGTCGTTATGTTATTCTGTTATGTAATGCTATGTTATGTTATGCTATGTTATGTTATTATGTGTCATTATGTTACGTTGTATGCCATTGTATTATGTCATTATCTGTCATTATGTTACGTTATATGCCATTGTATTATGTCGTTATGTGTCATTATGTTACGTTATATGCCATTGTATTATGTTGTTATGTGTCATTGTTATGCTATTTTATGTTGTTATGTGTCATGTTATATGTCGTTATGTGCCATCATGTCATGTTATGTTGTCATGTTATGTTATGTGTCACAATGCTACGTCGTGATATGTGTCAGTAAGTGTCATTATATTACATGTCATGTGTCATTATGTTCTGTGTTGTTATGTGTCATTATGTGCCATTATGTTCTTTGTCATTATGTGTCATTGTTATGTTATTTGTCATTATGTATCATTATATAATGTGTCATGTGTCATTATGCTGTGTCATTATGTGTCATTATGTTAGGTGTCATTATTTGTCATTATGTTTTTGTGTCATTATGTGTCACTGTGTTATATCACTATGTAGTGTTGTGTTGTGTGTCATTCTGTCCTGGGCTGTTCCTTTCTGCTCAGTTCTATTCTATTCTATTCTGTTCTGTATTATTCTATTCTGTCCCACTGGTGTCTTCCTAACTGAACCATCCCCACACTGTCCGGAGCCGCTGTTTGTTAGATAGTGATAGATAGTGTTTGTTGCCCAGTTGGCAGCATTACTGTTACGCAGCTAAACGTGCACAAGTGTCTAAGTGGTCCCTAAGTTCTCCTGCGGGATGATGGGATGCCATAGTAGCAGCAGTAATGGAATTACAGGAAAGACCCTGCCCTGGTCATACTGGGGAAAGGCACAAATGGAGGATGAGATGGAGCGAGGAGGAGAGGGAGAACGAGAGCTAACAGACCAATCTACACTATGGCACTTATGGAATTACCCAGTTCCAAACAATCAATGGCACTCATTAATAATTCACACAGTCATAGGAGGGAACCATAACTGTCATAAATGGTAATTTTGTTTGATCATTACAGTCCTTTTCATTGGGATAAACAGACAACATTATTCATCAGCAAAAAGTATAAATATTCATGGCACGCACACATTCTGTATGCACAATAAGAAAGGACCTGCAATCCAGGCAGAAAAAATATATATATATCTAGGTTATATTGATGTGATTTTCTGTGAATGATGAAATAATTTACAGAATTGATTAAGATGAAGGCTAATCTTTACGAGGCATATATGGCTGAATATGAATGCGCGTGAGGCCTGCTCTGTCATTTGGCAGATGGATGATGTGTCGGTGTTTGCATTTTGTCTCCCAGCATGGAATCACGGAAACATCAGAGGAAGTCGGGAATGCCGGTAGCACTGTCCATGAATACCATTCCCTCTCATGCGGTTCACAATGTGTCACCTTCATTTCATTAGCGGCTGAGAGTATAAACTCTGAAACACTTTGAATTTTTATTTATAGCTCCATTGCTTCCTTAGAATCATCGAAAATACAATCACAGTTACTGCTGCAATCCATATCTATCCGTCGTGTCTAAAATAACTGCTATGATATTAGATTGCGACGACGGCGGTTTGCTTATGAGTGGGAAGAAACAGATGGGCTATTACAGATACAGAGACTGAAGCAAATTGAGGTCATCGAGCAGGTCTTGTGAATCGTGCGTTCGTCGGGCTTCGGCGTGAAGCAGGAAGGAAGGAGGAAGTTTTGTTTAAAGAGGTGTCTTCGGCGCAAATGTATTCAGCGCATATGGGAGAGGATGGGCCTCTGGGCACAGACAGCCGTCAATGGGCAGGGATAATTTGATGAATGCGTTTGCTCCCGCTTCCCCCCCATAACCAGATTTCTTGTTCTCTGGCTTTATTTTTGTCTCTCAGATGAAGTGAGCGTGGTGGAATTTGCCGCATTTTGTATTCACGCTGGCTAGTCTGTGTGACCGCAGGGCCGAGTGACTACGGAAAAACCGGAATCTCTTCTCCTCAACCGCCCTCCAGCGCCGTTCCTCCTCCCTGAGCCTCTGTTGCTCTCCATGTGAGGGTGTTCAGCAGGGGAAGAGGGGAGAGTGTGTGTGTAATGTATGTGCATATGTGTGTGTGTGTGTGTGTGTGGCTGTGTCTAAAATGTAAATGATGAGCCGTCATTACGGGACGCAGCATATAGATGAGGCAGCTTTTTATGCATTTCTTGTCTTTTTAACTGTTTGTAGCCTCAGCCAGAGGATCTGCTCTGACTTTGTGCGTGCTTTGCTGTGTTCTTTTCCTCACAAGTGTGTCGGTGCGTGTACAGTACGTGTGGGAACAGCAGTTGAATGCAAGCTAGTCACCACCGGGGAGCGATTTAAGGGCCTTTTATAGAGATGGATCCGTCCGGTTTACTGGACTGGAGCTGGCTACTGAGAATTGTGACAGACATGTGCCTGCTAGGCCTCATACATAAACCACTGGGGTGTGTGTATGCGTGTGTGTGTGTGTGTGTGGGGTGGGGGGGGTGTTTGCATGTGTGTGTGTGTGTGTGTGTTTTGGGAGATAGCGATAGCTGTTGTATCTCCGCTCACGTGCCTTGCTTTCAATTGCCCAATCAGTCAGTGGAACCCTTCAGACAGTCTCCTCTTAATAAGGAAGCTTCCAGCCCAATTCCCACAGATAGCCTAAGTAAATCAAACCGGTGAGGAGGAGAGGAGAGCCTCTTCAATCAGGCTCTAGAGAATGGAGCCCGGGCAACTCTGGCACTCCAGACAATAAGAGAGAGAGAGAGGAGGAGGAGGAGGAGGAGGAGGAGGAGGAGATACAGTGAAAGAGGGAGAGATATTCCCGTATGGTGATGACTACTCTCAGAGTGAGGTATACCATTCATCTGGCCCCAGCCGTCTTCTCAGAGCTGCATCTCCACACCCTCAGGTCCTCTAGACGCCGCATCCCGCCGTAAAACATCCCCCATTGTAATTCATGTTATGCCGCGAGAGCCTGGGCTTCTTCCGCACAGGTTGGCGAGTCCCCCCCCCCCTTCTCGCAGCCTTATAATACGGCCCTCATGGCGACCTGAGTGAGCCGTAATGCCGCGTTTTGTATTCAATCCCGGTAGCGGCCGTTTCAGCGAGGCCCCCCGCGCACCCGGGGCCCCAGCTTGTGCGCTGCGCGGTCAGGGCTCAGGTCGGAGCGTTCGGAGCGGTCCCGTGTCGGCAATTTGGGCCGAGAGCGCCTCCAGGCCCTGTCCGTCCATCAGGGGTGAAGGGGAGGAGGGGGTTGGGGCAGGCTGAGGTTGAGGGGCGAGGCCCTGGCATCTGCGGCGGGGGCCAGGCCAGCAGATGTGGCGATCCTGGTCTATTTGAGCTAAAGTGATGATTAAGGGATCATGGCCCTTAAATAGACAATCCTGTTTACCCAGTTTAGGGCTGCAATCAATCCGCCACTCGCCAGATTAATTGAGACGCTTCCGATTGATTTTCTTTTTCTTTTTCTTTTTTTCCCTTCACTTCCCTCCTCCTCTTCTTCTCCTGCCCTGCCTTCCTCTCAATGACTTCTCAAACTGCAAGGCCATAATTCATGAGATAGGGCTGCAGGGGCGGGGTGAGGACTGGGCTGAGAACAAATGCATAGGTAATATGTAGAAATGCATGACATCGCGCCACTATTGTCCGTTTATGTGTGTGTGACTTAACATTGATGTTGACATTCAATTGTTGATATTCAGACTGGAAGACATGATAATCATCCTTTGCTTCCCTGGGTTAAAGGGAAGACTGGGAAGACATTCCTGAAAAGACATTCAAGCAACCCTTAACGCATATTTCACATTGACATTCGAAGATAATTTGCTGTAAATTGTACATCGGGCCTATTTCATTTTAAGTATTTGGCTCTTTGTGTGTTTATAATGTTTCCTCTCATTCCCTAATAGATATTTCTTATTGCCTCTTTCATTCCAATGCCGGAATGTCTGTTGGAAAAGGAAATGTCACGCTGTATGTCAGGGTTAAGAAAGCTCTCTATTGTCTTACCTGTAAAGATCCTCATTAGTGGCCGTGCTGTTGTAGGCTGACAGAGGAGGCATCAGTTAATTAGGCCAAAAGGATGAACTTTACACACACATCCCTGGCACCGGATGATAAGCACATCAAGATGTGAGAGTTCCCCCTCTTATGGAAAAAGGATCAACCCAAGCAGAGAGGAGAAAGGCCATTTAAAGCCCCCCCCCCCATATCTTTCCCACCTCCGCAGCCACAGCTACTGTATTCATTTATATGGGAAATACTGTGCATTGAAACACACAAGCGGATGTGTGTGCTTGTATGCCCTATGTGTGTTTGTGTGCTGTTGATTGGCTGGGAATGAACAGTTTTTTTTTTTTGCTGTGTTGGAGAACGCGGGAGAGGAAGGTGATCAGGAGTGAAGTCATCTCCAGCAGATCTCCTTCATGTGAATGAGACAGTGTCTGTCAGCCATCACTACCATCTGTCAGCTTGGTGAATCTTTAAAGCCCCTTTTCCGCACTTTGCCTTCAGGGCAAACACATCTCTCATGTTGCCCCCCCCCCCGCCCCCCGCCCCCCGCCGCCTCCACCAACCCCCAACTTTCAATAAGCAAAAGAAAAAACAAAAGCTGGAAAACAAGGCAATGAGGGTATCACTTTTGGCAGCGCCTTCTGAGTGCTCACTCTCATGGAGGCAGATTTGTCAGGCTTTGCGAGGCTGCTCCTTGACAGCTTAAGCACAGCTACCTCGCCGTGAATTTTCTACAATGGTGTGAGTAAAATAGCCATATATCATCATGGAATCCTTTCCTTTGGTCAACGCCATGAAGCAACATAGATGATTGTATGAGTATATTATGTTAATCGTGCTGGTAATGCAGTTTGCCTGTGGGTGATACTGTATTAAATCTGACAGTGTATATCCACAGGGACAAGATGACATGTAGTTAGCCACACACAGCCTGGGAAAACAAAGGAAACGTAAATGTGAGAGCCAGAGAAACTTCCATCAATTCCTCTTTGCTCATGTTGCTAGAACAATGACAAATTGGTCATATAGAAGCAGCTTGGTCTGTGCTCTGCAGTGCAACCTATTTTTCAGTGGCAGGGTGGCTAAAGCACATGTTTGTACTGTGGCTGGCGAACAGGGAAGGGTGTGCTTACCAGATTGTGGCTCTTACACTCCACGGTGTCAGAGTGTATGCATACATGTTTCATGATGGTGCATGCTACATATGTATAAAAAGCATATAGATTTCTCAGATGAGACCTGCAGGTGCGCAAGCAAGGTGCTTTGTGGAAGTGCGGCACTTCCTCCTTCTGTCTTGTGCTCTAATTTGATTACAGACTGATTAAACCCTCCCTAATGCAGTCAGAGCTACGGCATGCTAATGTAATAAAATCACTTACAGCTAAAACGGGTTAGCTTAATTGGCAGGAGGCACGATGCTGGGATTTGCATTAAATTATTTATTTGCTTAGCAGACGCCCTTATGCAGGGCAACTCTCAATTCCATTATACACATTAGCCATTTGCGCAGCCAATTTAGCTTGAGCACCTCGTTCAAGGATAGAACAACAACAAGTGTCGACCCCCCCACCCCCACCCACCCACCCACACACACACACACACACACACACACACACAGACACTGACCGCCCCACCTTTCCTCCATTTTGTGTGGTTCTACTTCCTGAGGAACCCCGGGGGAACAGGAAGTGCTCCCTGCAGCGGAGGCCACCGAGGCGCTCCGGGTTGGCGCCCTTTCACTTGACCAGAGGCGATGATGACCGCTGTGTGTTTTCACCTCCCGGCAGTCCAGCGTGTCCGCTCAGTGGCTGGAGTTAAGCGTAAACAGCACACGCCAACATTAGTGCGGCGTCCCGGTCAGTCCACTGAAAGTCAAAGCGTAATTGAGCTGCTCCATTAGCACAGGGATCAACCAGATGGTGCCCCCGCGTTCCTTTATTCACCCATTTATGTGGGCATGTCAGTCTTCCAAGAAAAAAAAACATGGAATGTGTGTTTGTGTGCATGTGTGTGTATGAGTGCGTGCATGTGTGTTGATAGGGGTGTGTGTGTGTGTGTGTGAGAGAGAGAGGAGGGGATGGGGGGGTTCATGGATAACTGTGTTGGCCACTAGTCTCCCACCTGTTAACTAATCCAGCGGCTCGGTCTGTGAGCACGATCATCTCTTTCTCCAGCAGCCTAATGGCTAACCTAGTTATCAGGATGGGATGACACATTGTGCACAGCGCTGACTGCTGTCTGTCAGCCTACACTTAAATGAATGAGTTTCATGGGCGTCAAGTGGGTATCGGGCAAGGTGTGGCACCCACCACACCTTAGCCTAAGTGAGGCCAAATTAGATGGTGGAGTTTTTAACATGGTAATGGAGAGCAAAGATCAAGCAAAAATCACACAAAAATCAGAATCAGTGTTCCCCTAAAGCTTGCTGACATACATCTAATAATTGATCATACCGACCAAATAATAATATCTTGTCAGACATCAATCATTACTCCACTTTGTCCCAAAAATGTGTCTTTTTTTATATAAGTAGGTTTGGATGTGTTGGTGGCAAATATATAATATTATTTGCCACCAAATGCAGGTACCTTTCCAACGTTTTGATTTTTTTTTTAATCAACACTTCCCAGCTAAGGCCATTGTCGTAGACCCAGAGTGATTTGTATTTAAAAACATTTCAGAGGTGTGATTGATAATATAAACAAAACATTGTATCTATATCATCTCTTTTTGTTACGACTTATCGCACTTAGTAACCGTGTTGATAAGAATCCATTTCTGATTAAGCAACGCTTGCCAAGGTTTATATTTGGCTTTGCGCATTCAATTTGCTTTACATTTAATACAGTGTCTTTCACCCAGTAACAGAACTGGCTGCCTGCCACAGAGGCTTTTGATTAGAATTGAATCCACAGTCATTTTCTCTAATATAAATCAATACTCTCCAAAACTGCCACAACACATTTTTGATACTCACTATTGCTCAAGTGAGGTTTGGAGCACTAGTGAAACGGTCAAATATTGACACATTTGGTACAGCAAGATTAGTCCGACCACTCAGACTTAATCGTATTACCTTGCTAAGTAAGAAGTTTTAGATCACCCCCCCCACCCACACACACACACACACAACTTTATCTCCCCCAGTTGAATGCATACAGGCTTATGGGTATTGATGGCACCAGCTTTCCTACTGTTTTGAGTCAACCATTGTTCAGTGTCATTATGCGGCTCTTTCCATTCTCTAAATTCAAAGGCCTATTTGGAATTTGGTGAGGGTTAAATGGCTGTATTGGTTTAAAGATTTTGAAAAAGAGTGGATTACGGAGTGAAACAGTTGACCAAATTATCACATATTGGATCCCTAGCCACTCCACATGTTTTTCTCTCCATTTTTTTCCTCTCGTTTTTTCTTTCTTTTCTTTTTTTTTTTTTTCCCGCTGCAACAACAGTATTGTTTGCATTAAGGGCCCGGCTGGAGTAAATGGAGCTGTTTTCAATTAGTTTTCAAAGTGCTTATCCCATTAAAGGTAATGACTTATTGATTTAACGACAGTGGCGCTTTTGGTGTGAAACGTGGTGCTATTATGACTCTCTCCTCTGTTGTTTGAAAGGGGCCGGCGACGCCGAGCGCCGGGGTGAAAACCTCCAGTCTCAGCCTTCCCGCGGCCGTGGCGCTTGTTGTTTTTGCGGCAGTCTCCGGGTCATTATTGAGTGGCATAAGTAACTCTGTGCTTGTGGGGCGGAGCAGGTGATTTTTCTCCTGCTGGCCTTTTGCCAGCGGTGTCAGCTGGGATCCGGGAGCCATCGCGGAGGTGGGAGCGCCTGATGTCATTGTCAATGTTCCTGTGCGTCCCACAAACCGCAGTGCAGAGGAAGCGATGGAGGGCCCCATGCAAGCTAATGTGCCCGCTGCCTCCCCGTGGGTTCCACTTTGCCATGCAGCCATATGGCCACGCTCCTCCCCTCAGTAATCCCTCACCGGTGTCAGCATCCAACCCAGGAGGGCCGCACTTTTGTGTTTTCTCCTTCTCACTCTCTGACTCGGTCTGTCTTGCTCTCTCTCTCATCTCTCTCTTCCTCTCCCTGATTTTTTATTTTTTTATTTCCACATTTTTTCTCCCCCTTCTTTGGCATTCTGTGCGTCTCCCTATTGAACTCCTTTTGTTTTCTATCTCACTCTTTCAGCATGCTAAAGGTTGAAACATTGTTTTTTAACCTTGACAGAACTTTCAGAGGCCGAATAGCTCATCGGTACAGTAATATGCTCCCCACTGAGATAATTGGCTCTCACTTATAACTCATCATTGCCGCTTGCTACTCGCTAATGTAGTGCATGTCCTCAATATCATCAACAACACGGCGTTAAGAGTTTGAGGCTGACAACACAGCTTCATAGCTATTATGAGACCTGTAAAAGTTCTCTGCCACCCCCTGTGCTTACACTGCGTAGATCAGGTCGTCCAGAAGAAGCTTCTCCCTGGAACAAATCCTCCATTCACATCGCTAATTGAGCTCAACAGAAGACAAATCACAGCAGTCCTGAAACGCAGTGGCAAGAAATAACCGGGAGCTGTCTGAGTTCTGCCTGTTCCACTGATTTCCTCTCTGCTTGTGGGGATATGGATGTTTATACTGGACCAGGAGGTAGAAGCTCAGTCGCTGGCTGTTACTATTTCAAGTAATGAGACATGTGATAAGTCAGCCAGCAACCTATTCTAGTCTTTTTTCCCCTTTTTTTCCTCTTCCACACTCTGTCATTACCAGTCAAAAGTTTGGACACACCACATTTTTCTTCATTTTTACTATTTTCCACATCAAAACATCAAAACTATGAAATAACACAAAAGGAATCATGCAGTGACCAAAAAAGTGTTAAACAAATCCAAACTATCTTTAGATTATTTAAAGTAGCTGCCCTTTGCCTTGATAGAAAGGAAAAGGCTTTGGAAAAAAATTCATACATAGGCATCAACTTCAATATTTACATTTGTCTAAAAAACAAATTTCAAGCATTTAAGCATAAGCCTTTAGATCAAAATGGCTTTAAGAGAATGAAAAACATAGTACATTCAATCAGGTGTGTCCAGACTTTTGACTGGTAGTGTACTTGTAGCATGCGCACAACTGTATTGGAGAGAGCCCCAAGTCTGTGGAAACATGCATCACATATGTTTAGACTCCTCTCTTTATCTTCACCTACAGTAGAGTACACTCTACCAACATGTAGGCTGCCTTGATATGAAAATGAGATCCTTAGAAATATTTCTAATCAAACTAAAATGACAATATTAAAATACTAATCCCTGACATTTTCATATAAATAATTGTCAGTTTTGTAATTGCTGATTGCTATAACTCATTAGTGATTCAGCCTATATCCAGTTGATGAAAGCTTTTGCATTTGCTATTCTAAACGCCCGGTGTCTGGTAGCTCTTTCCCGGGAAAAATCCTCTGCACACAGAAAGTGAAGCATTTTACATTTTTGGCAGCAGCAACAGCGGTTTGTTTGGAATAACTAGAAGAAGAACTGGGTAGTTAGCATGAGCGGTGATAGCCACCATGGCTGAACAGACACAGAAAAGAGCGCCACCTACAGAACAGATTTCATCAACAGAAAATCCAAGGAAAAAGACGCCACAGTGCTGGACACACTGTTTGATTGACAAGTGATCTCTTATACCAAAACATAAATGGTAGCCACAGCAAAATAAAGGCTTTTTTTTTTACACTTTTTCACACAAAAGAAGAGCACCAGCGGCTTCTTGACTCCACAGAAGTCGCTGTGAAAGCCATGCAGCTTGCCGAGCCTATACGCAGTTATTGAACAGCTTGAGTCACTGCTCACTGTCAGTGAGCAACTTGATTTCTGTTTTCCCAGAGGAATGAAAATTAAATTATTTCCGCGCTCAGTAGGGTGCGTGATTGACACGATGTGAGCGCACGACTTTTCATGTTTTCGAGCTTTAAAATAACCAAAAGAAGCCATAGCTAATGCTCATTTCTCCTCCATCTTGTTGGTAGGAGAAGAATGCCCACACATGAAGTTTACACTTTGCCCTGTAAGTGAAATAAAATATAGATAAACGTGAACAATGGGGTGGTGTAGAAATGAATGCCTGCACAATTGATAAAATCGCAACCTATTCTTTAGCATCAGTGTTAAAGTCCCCATGAAATGAACTCCCATTACTTTTACCTCCTGGAAAACAGAGCATCTTTCATGGTGACTTCATGCTGCACCAGTAGGCGTAAATATACATTTCTAACCAATGAAACCATCAGATTTTTCAGTCCCGCCCCTCCACACCCCTCCCATCAAATAAGATTGCCTTTCTCTCTCTGACTCATATTCCATTGATTTAGACTTTTGAATGATCCCTCACTGCATTATGTCCCGCCCCCACATCCTGTTGTAACAGTAAATGCATCTAATCCAGGAAGTAAAAATGCCATCATGGGGTCTTTAATAATAGTAATAAGAAGAAGAAGAACAAGATGAAGATCCATTTTTGTCATATTGTTCAAGGCAGCACTCAGGTCTACAGTAGGTAATACACAGAGGGGAGGGGGGGGATTGAAGAGATTTTGACAACAGCCACAGTGCTGTGTGTGTGTGTGTGTGTGTGTGTGTGTGTGTGTGTGGGATTACACAAACACGTTGGCATTGTGTATTCTGCTGCAGAGTGTGCATGCACGGTAGACTGAAGCTGTTTTTTTTTTTTCCGGAGAGGAGACATCTCATCTGTTACAGCGCCTCACATCCTTCAGTACAAAGCCCGGTCCTGGTCACTCGGGCCAGAGGCCGAGAGAGGAGGGAAGACGCGTCTCATGTGTGCGAGGAGCTTGGGGCCAGCGGTGGGCTTACTGTATTCACACCGCCCCGAGCTGTCCGTGTGAGAGGTCGGTGGGCCTGCAGACCACCGAGCTCGATCAGCAACAGGGCAGAAGAGTTTTACGATGTAGCTGAAGACCACGAGGTCATCTGAGAGGAGAGCCACGAGGTTATGGGCTCCACACCGTCCTCCCCCGTATGATTCCTATGAATACACAGTAGCTGGGTTTCCATCCACGTGTTTTTATGCAAATGATGACAGGTCGAATTAGAAAAGCTGAATGGAAATGTCAAAGTTCTTTTTTCTCACTACCAAATTTTCTCAATACGGCAAAAACAAGTTTCTGCGCTCATTTGAGGTGATTTTTTGGGGTAATAAAGGAGTTATGTGCTACATTGTTATGGAAATGCGTTTGTTGAATAAATAACAGGCTTGGCATGATCGACCCATAAATGGTTCAATCTCACTGCACAGTTAAAAAGTGGCTTTGGACTTCTGTCTGCCACAACCTCCAAAAAATTTGAATCACACTGTTGTATACTCCAATATAAAATCCCAGTCGTGGTTGTATGGCTATTTGTTGGTTAATATTGCATAAGTGCATTTCTTTGTTTTCGTTTATGGACAGCATGAAAGAATAATAACAATTTGCAGAATACTACTCAATTCTTTAAAGACTTGTTCTGTTTTTCTCATTGATGTTTCTTCTAACGTGGAGGAAGCCTGCTTATTATTCGCTTCATCTCAGCTGATGGAAACGCACCTAATTTGCATTTTATGTTTTGCGACATTTCAAACATTTGCTTAAAATTCTCTTCACAGTTACTTGGAAAAACATAGATACTGATTATGATCAGGGTGGGAACTCAAGGCTAGCCACCAGCCAAACTCTAGTTAATGTTTACTATGGCTGGTAAGTTTGTCTACTCTACCAGCCACTTTGGCAGGTACTCAACTATCATTTGGCGGTCTTGCGCAGTCCTAAATGTTTAGTGAAATAATGAATTTTACATACTAGCCACTGGGGCTAAAGACAACGAAAGAAAAAAGTAGTTTCCTCCCCTGATTATGAAGATGACTCCCCCAGGCTGGAGAACAACAGGGCCGAAGTAACTAACTCAATCACCAAACTAATACACTACACATGACCTTTACTTTTAATCCTATTAGAGGACAATCTTCGAAAAAGTTTTGATGGATAAATCAAGTTGCTAGCGAGAGTCTAAATTAGTCTTACCTTTGCTGAATTTAATGAAGGTGGTCAAATGCAAATGTGGGACTGTGGGCTGTGTGAGGGTGTGCTCTGTTGTCTGTCTGGCTTGGCGCGATGATGGATAGGGCTGCCAGTAGACTGGGGTTTCACTAATACTGGGGCCTCTGTAGAAATAAGGGGAGGGATGCATTAATGGATGTGTGTGTTAGTGTGTGTGTACTTGCGCGTGTTCAAGTTGGATGTGTGCGTACGTGCACTAGCGTTTCAACAGGAGTGTGTACTGTGCACCCGGCCGTATGTGTGTATTTACAAGTGTAAACAGAGCACCTTTACTATCCTCTGCAGCCTCCTGGTTGCTGGTTGGACGGGGGCTCCGCTGTTTAATATCACTTGAGTGGCAGCAGGCAAGAGGAGGGGAGAGAGTGAATCGATGGAGTTAATGAAAGTGCTTAATCAGTTCTGAATTTTAACTCAGCGCTAACTAGGGTTAGACCGATATATTGGTCCGATACGGTCCAGTCAGTGGTTTACCTCCGATAGGATGGATATGATGCAGTTTGGTTGATTACATATTTATTGTAGAATTGATCAATACTACACCGGTTGTCTATGGGAAGACCTGAACCTGAACTGATTCTAATGCAATATTTTAACTGTATTCCACACAAGTATACATGAATATGTTTCAGCATTGTTACTATTATTATCCTGGGTTTCAATGGAGAGTTTTAGAGTCCCATGGAGGCTTTTCCATCCCGTCAAAAATACAACTCTGGGAGAAACACAGTTTTTTTTTTGGCCATTAAAATGGTCAAAAGCAAAGATATTGAATATTTGCACAAAATATTGCCTTGAAAATCCCATTTCGATCGAACGGCTGCCTGCAGTCTCCAACATATGCAGTTTTGTTACGGATACACTTTTGTTAAATCCACTACAAAACAGATCCAGCTTCGTATTCTGAAACGGCTAGAGCATATTAGCCATACGAGATGTAGGATAAAGCTTTGATCGGCATCTTTAAAGCTAAAACATCGGTATCGGCCTTAAAAAAAAACGAATGTCAGTCAAACAAATTGCAGCAACACAAGCAGCAATCCGGACGGCCAAACCTTCCCTTCTCCGGTGATGTTCTCTCATACGGTCAAAGTCGTAAAACTTTGATTTTACTAACTGAAAATTGCCTAACAATGTAAGTACGCAGCGTCCCGGCTCGAGATGGCCAATCTGGACAGCTGCTGCGTTAGGAGGAGTTGTTGCTTTACGACTCTGCAGAGTGTAAACAGCGATATATGTGTGTGTGTGTGCGTGCGTGTGTGATTGAAAGCTTCAGCGGCACACCTGCTCGGCTTGGACCGCCGGTGTCTCCGGACCTCATATCCCATTCAGTCGAGCTCCTGCGCGGAACAGGAGCATATGGTCCAGAAAAAAAAAAAGAAAAAAAAAAAGAAAGAGCTCCTCCTTCCTTTGTGCTGCTGTTTTTACAGAAGGCCCATATACCTTCGCCGCTCCCAGGAAAGCTGTTCCTTCCTCTTTCCCTCAGCACTTTGCCCGTGTCTATCTCCGCCGCCTCATCCGTAATGGGCTCGCCGATGTACATCATCTGACACATGAATATGGACACTGTGGGAGGCGAGCAGAACGGGATGAACGCTCTTCACTCAGCTAAAATATCTGTGTGCTTAGACTTTCCTTGCGTTGAATATATAATTTATTGTTAACACGGGTGCGCTCCGGCTTTGATGCTGTCTTTTTTTTTTTTTTTCCTGTGAGATTATTCTCAAAACGAGGGAGGGAAGAAACATAATGTGGCTGAATTAGATGATATCATATCCCCATTTAGACGGAAAGAGCATCTCTCGCCATATTATTTCAGTAGGAGTGCGTGTTTAAGATGATGCAGTGGAGGGATTATCTCCGCATATGAGATTTTAGGATTGTTGAACTCCTCTGTGCTTTTCACTATTGATGTGTTTCCTCATCGATGCAGAGATTTGGGTTGAGGGAGCGCCTCCACTCTGGAGGAACACCTGTTTCACCCTGCCTCCAGATGGTTAGCAAATCTAAATGCATTTTATATGATGTCACACTAATCTGAATATAGCATGGGGTGCACATCAAACCCTGTGCCTCAGGTGGAGACGGTGGGATCCATATGCCATCATGCATAGAACATGTTTACAGTAATGTTGTTTCATTGCATTAGTTGGCCGGTACAGCTCATGTCACTGAAAGGAGGAAAAGTTAAATATGCAACGAAATTCACTTTGACACAGTGTCCTTCATCGATGGAGACATGCTTGGCATTCTGTTATGCTTAATATAAAAAAATAAAAAATAAAGTGTTACCAATCTCACTTATGTTTGCGAATGGAAGCAGTAACAGAGATATTTGCCTTTCATTAAAAATCAAATTTAATATGGAATTGATCAACACTACACTGGTTGTCTATGGGAAGCCCTTAACCTCATTTGATTCTAATGATCGGATTCCACACAAATATGTAGCAATATGTTTTGTCATTATTAATATTATTATCCTGGGTTTCACTGGAGAGTTTGTGTCCTGTGGTCCAAATGCTGCAGAGGCTTTTCCACCCTGACAAGAACAAAATTCTGGGGGAAACACTGAATACCTGGGAAATACTGAATCATTTTTGGAATATCTTAACATGAACATGGTCCAATTTATAGGTAAAGATATCATTTTTAATTCTTGCCATGCATTGGCCACATTAATAAAGGCTTTTTATTTTTAGTACGTAAGGGAGTGTGCCTTGGATTTTTTTCGTCACGTCTACAAGCCAAAGCAGCGTTCCTCTCTTTTTGGATTCTGTATCTTGACATGAGCATAGTCAAATGTAAAGATATTGAATATCGGCGCAAAAAATCGGCCTACAAAAGCTAATCTCCATCAAACCCTATAGCCTCCGGTCTCTGACAGATGCACTTTCGTTGCACCACAACGTAAATCCACTTCGAAACAGATCTTGCCTTATTCTAAAATTGCTATAACACGCTAGCCAACCAACAAAGCAGGCAATGCTAATGGGAGTACATTAACATGCGTACATATAGGCTGGAGCTTTGATCAGTGTGCCTCCCTCCTTGTCTGCAGCCTTGCGTGACATCCCCCGTGTGATATGTTACTAAGAGGCTGATGCCCCGGCTCCATGGGTTCACATGTATATTTAACAGCCTCCCTGGTGCATTAGAGAAGGAACATAATATAGCTGAGCTGCCGCGTTCTCGACGGTTCACGAATGTCCGTGTGTGTTAGCAAAGATTTTTGTGCATTAGCTTGTGAATATCTACATGGTACATCCACGTGACTATGGCCACGCATTTGCCTATCAATATTTAAAGACGTGTAACATATTCTATAAAGCATGCTTATTTTTAGGTCAATCTCCTTCGTTCTCTGCTTTTCCGTGTTTGGTCATGCTTGTGTATGTGTGTGAGTCTGTCGATGTGTCTGCTTGTGTTTCTCTGTGTGTGTGTGTGTGTGTGTGTGTGTGTGTGTGTGTGTGTGTGTGGATATATGCGTAGCCCCAGCCCCTGTGATCCATCCTCCTCTGCACTGGGGTTAAAGCCGCACACTCAGGGCACAGGGGCTGCAGGAGGGAAAGCGCGGGTGGGCGGCTCATTAGATAGCGCTCCCCGCGGAGTGTGAAGGAGAAAAACACCCATTAGCAAAACAAACGACGTGCCCATCGCTCACACAAACACGCCGATTGTTTACCGAGAGCCAGGCGGACAAGCCCGTCGGCAGCCGCTGCCTGCTGAGGGCTTCCTGTCGAAGCACTTCCGGGGTCACGGATCAGGGAAGGGGAGCAGGCGGTTATCCGGGTTTATGTTAACCGCCAGTATGTGTGCCTGTGCTGTGTGTGTGAGTTTGTGTGTGTGTGTGTGCGCGCGGGGGTGGAAATATATTTGCTTATGTAGAGGTACATGTTCTACCTATGTGAAAGTCTACCTAAGTAAAAGTAAAAAGAAGCTCCTTTAAAATGGATCCAGAGAAAAAGTTACTTTAAAAAAAAAAAAAGCAATGTAAATGTGATATTTTCCATGCAATGCAAAAATGATGAGAGGACAAAGAGTCCAAATTAGGTTCTTTAATTAAAAATACTTAGCAAAATAAGCATGAAGCAACACAACACAATTTCTGGATGTTAGTGGTGGTTTCTGTGCAGACCATCCCTATTTTCTTCTAGCTAGAAGGATTGCCTTTTGGTTAACATTAACCAAGCTACTATCATGGATAAATTTAAAGCTGCACTAGGCAATTTCACATGTTGGCACCGCCAAATGGCCGCGAGAGGATTGAAGTGAAATTTGAAGACTTCAATAGACCGAAATCAAATCTTTTGCAGCAGCTTCAGCCATCGCTGCTGAGTGCAGATTATTGCCTGCTCTCTGCTTTTTAGGAGACAATTTTGTATTTTGGTGTTAAGTTTTTATTCGCCACTTCATTGTGTGCAGAGAAGATTCACCACCAGCGGCCGTACCCAAAACCAAAATGTCATTTGGACAAATAGGTTGGATCCGCGGCGTCTCAGTCAGTGGGGACGGGACGCTCCTCTCTGCTGCGGCCCCACTTTGTGACTCAGGCTGGTACGACAGGTGTACTTTTATATAAAAACCTTGCCTGGTGCAGCTTTAATGTTACAGTTAGTTAACTTAATGTTTCCACATGCTTGCACAGGTTTGATGCAGATACAATTTACGACTGGCCAGTTTCTGATCTAACGCTTATGGAGAGCCGACTAAATCTGTACTCTTTAACAGATGCGATTTAAAATGTAGCAAAACAGACTTAAGTAAAAGTACAATCACTGGCTTCAAAAAATACAAGTAGACCAAAAAGCTACTCAGTCACAGTAGGGACAGTAAAGGTAGTATGTTACTTCCACCCTTGCGGACGTGTGTGTGTCATGTGTGCAGTGGAGCTCATCCCCGTGTGTGAGCAGCAGGCTGGGCGTAGCCTCCTGGGTAATTAGTGGATCTGAGGCAGGTCCGTCTTCCTGACCTCTGACCTCGCCGGGTTGTCCCCCAACACTCCTCTCCTGCCCCGCCTCTCCTCCTCCCCACGTCAACGCTGACATCTCCTCACGAGTCTCTGCCAAACAAAAGACCAAACGGCATTTGATCCCTGGGAGTAGCATCGGTGCTAATTTGCCATTATGCACGTTCTTCCAGTCATTTGTTTGGCTGAGTGGCTACACAGTGTGTGTTACGGTCTGCTGGCTCCGACTGCCGAGTTCTCCTACTGGCAGGTGAATGATGGAAATAATTCTCATCAGATAAACACCAGCACGATCATCGCACTGGCTGCTGCGAGTCTTCTGGAGTCTGGTTGAGTCTGCATTCAGCCTCATTTAGCTCCGTCTCTCTGTAGGAGTCCACTTCTGATCTTAAGTGGAAGCAGCCAACCCGATCTCCATCCTCACTGTGGTCTCTATCGCAAGTCGTGCAGATGACCAGCTTGTGAGAGGTGGGGGGAGATTATTGTTTTTCTCCCCCCCCCTCCTCTCTCTCTCTCTCTCTCTCTCTCTCCCTGTCTCTCTCTCTCTCTCTCTCTCTCTCTCGCTCGCTACAGCCGGATAATTAGCTGCCGACTGTCAGATAATTAGCCAGGCTGCATCTAATTTTGGTCACAACCTCGGACGATAATGGTCAAATGAAATCAATGGCGTACAGAAATGTGTGGGATTAGCTAAGCAGCATGTGCTCAATTGGCTCATTCCAAATGGTCTGTCCCGATTAATGGGTTAGTTGCTTTGTGCTAATGGCTAGAGGAATGTCGCGCAACCTCATCAGAGTGGTCACATGTTTTTATCTCGTTTATAACCTGAATAGGAATATGTGCGTTTCGATGTATGGTCTCTCTATTTCAAGAAGATGCCATCTCCTGGAAGAAGCCATTTATCATGGCCTAGTTGTTATTATATATTTCAAATTGTGTCACCTACTGCCACTAGCTGAGGCGCTGAGTGAGAAGAAATAGATAATAATGAGAACCATTGTGTAGACTCCTTTTGCTCTCACCAGTTTTTCAACCAAATATACACGGGTTTTCTGAAAATATTGCAGAATAGCTTCCTGAGTTGAGCATTTTGTCAAGAAAATGATCTTCGCCAAGACGTTCTCGAAGCCTGCGAGTGCCATTGAGTTGAGTAGCAGGCGTAATAGGCAGGTGTGACTGAGGAAATACCCCACCTTCACCCCCCCCCAATGACACCTCCCAGTGCCAGCCAGGGATTTGGCTTAATGCAGAGTTATAAAGACATTCAGTGGAAACGGAGGATTGGAGGCGTAGATCATATTGATGCACCTCCATGTGATGACAGCCATATATGACAGTAAATCCTTGATACTTATGCATCATTTCCTATTTCCCGCTCATAGACGACTGAGGGAGAAGTCTCTGCAGTAATACAACAATTTCTGCCGGGGCATCACTCTCTATGATAGCTAAAACGCAGCCACTCTTCGGTGTTTAGCTGCGGATACGGCTGGCTGCACAGCACACCGCCGCCGCCATTGATTTTGGTCGCGACGAGGCCGCAGTGGGAGTGGTGTTTGCATCATGTCAACTAAGTTGTGGTCATTGGCTCGGGGTGAGGCGCTTTTAAAGAGCGATTATAGAGTGTGTTTGGCTAAACTGGATGGAACCGGACCGGGCCTCTCATCCAAATTCCTGTCATCTTGAAGGTGCCCAAAGGGGCTCATTTGGTGGACATCTCTCCCTTTGGGCTTCCTGAGGTTTTGCTGTTTTCTCTGCGTGTAGCCGATGTGTTTGGGGAGGGGACGGTGTGTGTGTGTGTGTGTCTGTGCACGTGCATGCATGTGTATGCCTGAGCGTGGTGTGTGTGTGTGTTTTTCCTACCACACTCCCATATGCACTTTGTTCCTTCATATCTTTTGCCGGGGAACTTTGTGTGACATTAGTATTCTGACAACATCGCAGGGGTCATGCGATCTACGCCCTGCTCCCTCCCAGCAGTATGTCTCGTTGTCCCCCCCCACCCCCACCCCCACCCTCCTCCTCCTCCTCCCCTCCCTCCCCTCTCTCCATTTTGTGGGCTGCAGCACTGCTTTAACTAGAAGCACGGGGAACAAATAAAAATAGATGGGCAAAGTTGTGGGATGTGAGACCTGAGGGACACACTGTACGGATATACATTTTCTGTGCGCATTTGGAGCGGCCCTTCTCGTCAAAGAATATTATCCCCCCCCCCCCCCCCCCCCCACCTCCACCCCCTCCTCAGATCACGGCGGTAATTCAATTGGGGATAGACAAGAGCAGGATTTCCTTGATGCTTTTTTTCCTTTCCCTATAAACGGGTTGTCTGCCTGTCAGCATTGATAACACTAGCTGGTGCACACTGCGGCTAACTCTCCCCAACCCGGGCTGCCATTCTCCATAGTGCTCTAGCATTGAGTAGCTTCTCCATGATTTACTCTATGCCTGTCTGCCCATCTGCCTTTTTTCATTGGCTCTCTCCGGAGGACCGGCTGCCCGTCTCTCATTCTCTCCCGCTGATCTGTTTTTCTGTTTGACAATCTAAGCATTGTCCATCTGATATGTCTGTGTGTCTACAGCTATCTTTCCATCTGTGGAGATGGGGATGAAATGTGAGCTGACAGGAGGTTGGATTTACTGTATGCTACCTTACAACTTGCTCGCTCTCTCTCTCTCTCTCTCTCTCTCTCTCTCTGAGACGAACACTCACTCACTCACTCACTCACTCCTGATCTCTGTGCTCAGTTTGAGTATTTGAGTTGATCCATCTAACAGCAAGGCCCTGATGTGTGGTCAGTGAGTCCAGGTGAAGTTATGGTCAGAAATATGCCGGAAACCGCCACCCTGTCCAGAGCAGCAGGTAGTCCGAAGCTATTCAGATCATCAGTCGACTAACAAGGAACCATATAGGTAACTGATGTATAGGCTGACAGGTTTGATCGACCAAAAACCTCAACGCCAAGTGCAGTCTGTTTCCTTGGAGAACCTCATCTTTGAGATTTTGCACTGACAGTTTCCTGACAGTGTTCACTCCAGAACAGTGCCTACCACTGTGAGAAACGCTGCTATCATTTTCAGCAATGTTCAGCATCACATTCATGGGCGTCAATCGGGTATGGCAAGGTGTGGTACTGGTCATGCCTTAGCTTAAGTGAGTCCAGCTTGTAGTTTTTTTTATATCATTGTAATGGCAAATATTAAGGAAAAATACCCAGAAATGCATTTGGAAGCTAAAACAATCACATCAGGGCGGCACTCAGGACCAAAGTTCCCTCTAAGCTGATCGTTTGGTGACTTGTGTCTAATAGTTCATCACATTGACCAAATAACAATGTATTCGCAGTCATCAGTCATTGTTACACTTTGTCCCCAGAAATGTAGTCTATAAGCAAGTTTGGAAGTTTTGGCTGCAAAGTATATCAGATAGGATACTTCCCCATAGCTTTTCATCTGCTTTTAATACGATCCAGCCCCATATTTTAGCTAATAAACTTATTGCAAATTTTAATCTAGGTTTGAATATGGTGGGATGGATTTTAGACTTTTTAACCCAGAGAATCCAGAGGGTAAAAGTCAATGGCTGCCTCTCTGAACTGCTGGTGTCCTCTACTGGATCTCCACAGCGGTGTGTCCTGTCGCCCCTCTTGTATATATCCTGTACACAAATGACTGCTGTAGCCAGTACCAAAACACACACATTGTGAAGTTTGTGATTCTGTTATTGTCAGCTTACTGGAGGAGGAAGAGACAGGCCGCGGTCCAGTTGTTGATGATTTTGTTGCTTGGTGTGATGCTGACTTTTTACAGCTTAATGTAACCAAAACCAAGGAGATGTCCATTGATGTTAGACGAAAACCCCTGGCTCCTATACATGCCACCATCAAGGGCCAGGTGGTGGAGAGTGTAGAAACATATAAGTATCTGGGAACTGTCATTGACAGCAAACTGTGCTTTGACACAAATACTGATGTCTTATGTAAGAAGGGTCAACAACGCTTGTTTTGCTTGAGGAAACTGAGGTCTTTCAGTGTTGACAAGACACTTATGACCATGTTTTACAAATCTTCTATTCAGTCAGTATTGTGTTTTTCTATGATTTGTTGGTTCGGAAATCTAAGTGTGAAAAGTAAAAACGCTCTTAGCCGGATTGTGAAGCACTGCAGCAAGGTTATAGGAGTCAGTCAGGCTGGTCTGCCCCGAATTATTCAAGAGACAAGCCCTGCAGAAAGCCCATGCCATCCTTCTTGATGTTGACCACCCACTACACTCAGAGGTCCAGACTCTCCCCTCAGGTTCCCGTTTCAAGGTACCGAGGATTAAAACAAACACACACAAGCACTCATTTGTTCCAACAGCTATTAGCTTGTTAAATAGATAGGCACTCGCACTTTGCTGTAGTAATGCTTTACTGTAATGCTCTTTACTTTACCCTAGACTACAACCCACTGCGATGTGTGTTTGATTATGTCTTTTTTAACTTTGTATTGTTCTTTGTGTTGTCTATTGCTGTGTTGCCTTTGGCCTGCGAAACAATTGCCCTCTGGGATCATAACAAAGTTGAACTTGAACTTGAACTTGAGGCTTTTAACCCTGTTAAAGTCAAAGTTTCCTTGGTTTCAAGCATTCAAATATGTTTAAAATCATTACATCATTTATCTAAGAGTTTCTATAACTGATGCTCATCTGTGAAGCCATTTTAAATCATTGCTTTACACTGCTACATTGCTTTCAAACTTTTGCATCTAAGGTTGGACACCAAGAACAGTTGCTGCTTAAAGCTTGTTAATGTCAGATGGATAACTGATTGCACAGCCTGTATGAAGGTAGGTTGTTGAATGAGATGACCATCGGTTGGGGAACTAGTGACAGTGTTACTCAATGCAGCAAACGAGAACATTCATTGCACCAGTCTGTTTTTGACCATCTCCTTTTGGCTGTCAAGGGCCTTTTAAAGAGGGAAGGAAAATACAGAGGTAGAGACTGATCAATGTGAAGCGGCTATTCAGGATATTTCCACCATTCGTGAATGGCATGAAATCATATTTTGGAATATTATTTTACTCATGTTTAAATGATGAGTGATAAAGAAACTGTAGAAAGCAAAAGCACTGAAATTGAAACTGAAATAGTGACTGTTTTGACAATCGCACACCCAGAGAACAATAGTGTTATATCCCCATAAGCACAATTAGCCAAGTTATACAATCTGATTATTATGCTTTTGTGATGCTGATGTTTTTTTTTATATTCAGCTATTCAGATCATACTTGCCAGACTGTAATTTAAAACTGAAGGACAAGCCAAATCCCAACTCATTTTATTGGTATTATGTATCATTATTTGATACAAATTTAACAAAATAAACAGCATGGGACAATTAAAGTTGTGTAACAGTATTAACAGCTAACATTTTTCATATACAGTAGTTTCTGCAGTTCTTAAAGCATATTTACCACAGAACTACATCAAGGGGGTCTGAAAAAAACTTGCAAAACTGTGTCACAGCATAGCAACATTCAACAAACAATTGTGCCCGCATATTATCGCTCAATCAATGCACAATTTTGTGGATCTGATCAAAGGTTCTTCCATGCAAATGCAAAGAAGCATATCCGAACAAACGCGCCTCCCTGAAAACTTCAAACCTATCGTGCCCTCTGAAAGTGGTTGGCTGATAATACCACATGACAAAAAAAAATAAAAAAATAAAAATCAACTGGGCATCTGGTAGAGTGAAGGAGTAAGAGACGAACCAAAAACAACATGGTTAAATGGAGAACAAGATGGAGAGAGAGCAAGCAGGAAAGAGAGAGAGAGAAAGAGAGAGAGCGATAGCCTGCATCAGCGTGGCGAGGAAGCTAATGCCTCATGAGAGTGTTGGTAAGTAAGGGGTGTCTTTGGATTGCGAGCCGACTTCAGTGTGTGCATTACTCAGCCACATAAATCTGGGAGCCCCCGCCTTGCCTGCCTGCTTTGGTTTGGCTTTAATTACCTGAGCTATCCCGCACTCACCACCAGCACTTCCCTAATGGGGCTGCCTCACTCGGGCATCACTCACACTCAGTCCGGCCAGCTGGCAGGATGGCCTGGGGGGGGTAGCCTGGCCCTCCTATTATAACTCCAAGTCTCTGCCCTAACTCACACCTGAGTGTGCTTGTGTATGGGTTTGTCTGTTTGTGTGTGTGTGTGTGTGTGCATGTTTGTATGTGTGGCTGTCCATCTGCTTAGCCGTCACACAAACGTAAGGTTCGCGAGACAATTTGAGATTATGTTCTACAAAATATATTGCGTGTAAACAGTCCTAAGATATTAACTGGTGTTTTCAGAAGTGTTTTGTTATGCTCATGCTGGCCAGTGATCTGCCCGCCCATTACACCATTAACTGCAGGGTTAGTTGTGGTGTCCTTGGGGGGTTTTGCTGTCAGTGAATGACACTGCATGACAGCTTCACCCGTTGTCAGGTTTGTGTGCTTCCCTTCTGCTTGTGCACAGCCTGCCTAACAATGTGCCAAGAGCATCCGCCGCTCGCTAAAATGCATTGGACCTTTTTGTTTTTCGGCGTGGAAGCACGGCGCAAAGTCTTCCTACGAGCTCCCGGTGTCCCGACCGTCTTGAATGACTCACAGTGACCTTGGAGATTATTGCTACACTAGACAGAAAAAAATGCTATATGTTTGTCAAGAGCTGTCTGTCATCAATGAGCTTTTGTGTTGGCTATCGATCGGCTCCTGGGCAGGACACAGGGGTTGATGGATGCACAACAAACATACTCTGCATCGCCAGCAAGCCGCCCAGCCAGCGGCCCTCATGATGGGATGTCAAGGCGGGGAAGGCTACCGCCTGCCCCTCAAACTTGCACACCCCCGCCTCGGATCTGACTTTACCCCGGCGTCGGCCCCAGCCCCGGCCCGATGCGGCATCAAGCCGGGTCTCTAAATGGCCATTCATTAGTAAACATGGAGTGGATTACTGTAGTTTAGCACCACTACCCTTGCGTCGATAACAGGCCCTGATTGCTTTGTAAAATGTTGGGAGCTGCTAACAAGAGCTCTGCCACTGTATCTGCAGCATGCACATATAAAGATAACAACACAATTCCCCTATCAGTTGACCTGGTTTCTCTTCAGTTAGCAGGCTCCAGCCTCCAGGGTGCAATTGAGAGTGCCTTGGTCCGATACTGGATACAACACAAATGCCAAGCGCGATGCAACAATCATCATCCCCTGTGATTTTGGTGATTTTTCAGGAAGTGAGCTACCACTGCTACATAATTCAGCCTCTGCAGCCTCGCGCAAGAGGGAATGGCATTAAAGTTAATTTCGGCACGACTCCAGCTGGTACTGTTGCGTGCACAAAGAGGCCACATTGTTATGTATTTTACTGTTGGGGGCAAAAAGAAGCCGAATGCGCCCTGTGTAAAATCAGCAAAATGCCATTGTGAAGTGTTTGTTTTCCTCTTGTGACTGGTTTTAACCCCACACACCCCCCTCTCCCCCCCCTCCCGGCTGCTGAGCGTGGATATGGGATGAGGTCAGGCTGATCGATCTGCTTTGATATTTTATAGACCCCACTCAGCCCTCCCCAGTATGAGGCCCAGTATTTCCCCAGTGCAGGATTACTAATGCAATCCACCTGTGGGAACCAGAGCTCTTAAACAGACACTTGTCATCAGCCCCCATCCAAGGACACAAATAGGCCAAACACACACGCATACACACTCACGCACACACACATACACACACACACACACACACACACACACACACACACACATACGCCACTAACACAAACAGATCAGGAAGCAGCAATTGACCCGCACAGTTAAATACCTTACAAAATAGAAAACATCGCAAAATATAAACTGTGAAATTTTTACTGCCTTTAACCATCTTTCTTTGTAGTTTTACTGTCGCATTATTCCGAACATCTGGGCTAAGAGTGTATGGCACTAAAGCTTGTGTAATTCAACAAAAAAAAAAAAAAAAAAAGAGCCATACTGTGCATTTCAGAGGTGCTGGGCTGGATCCAAATTGATAAAAATTTTTCAGCGTTTGCAGACTCAATAGCAGTTAGAGGGATATAGGAAAACAACAGCGCCGGACATGGAAGAAAGGTCTGGCAGATTACAGGAGATTTGCTGGCCCCTGGGAGTTCTCACTCAACTGATGTTGACAAAGCAGAGCCGATGTAGGTTAGTGGGGAAAAAAAAAATAAAAAAATCTCCTGGAAGAGAAACCATTCAAGTATGCAGGCGTGTATATGATAGCGTTTGAAATGTCTTTTAGCGTTTCCCCACCCACACCCTCCTCCCCTCTCCGTTCTCGTGCCAAGGGTAGTGCATCCATGAATAATTCATCAGTCAAATCCAAAAATCTATGAAATAAAATCATTTGTTGCCCTATAGTGTACTTGACAGAGAGATTGTTTATAAGGGTGGTAAAGCAGGACTCGAGTGTTGGTAACAATCAATAGTCTGATGGAATCCTGAGGCCCTCGGTGCGCTTGGTGCAGACCGACATCCAGACTGAGACATCTAAGCAGCTTTTGGTTTCTATCCCTTTGGTGGCCTGTTGTTCCCTGGAACGTATCAGAAAATGAGACGCTTGGAGAGAAGAAGAACAAGAAGAAGAAGAAGAAAGAGAGAGGGACTGAGAGAGTTCAGACAGATTCCATCGGTCATTTTTATTTTTGCGTGCTTCACCCGGTATTCGAATCGCTTTCTTCCACAACCTCTTGATATCGTCATTACATAGCTAAGGAGACATGATGATAATGATGATGATGGTGGTGATGACGATGATGATGATGGTGAGAACAATTATAATGGTGACGCCGCTACCGATCGCGATGAGGATAATGATGAAGAAGATGATAACGATGAGAAGGAATGAAAATAACTGGAGCAAATAGAAGGGTTGCTGTTTGTGTAATCGCATCTGTTTCCACGGCAGCAACAACATGCCTCCCTACACCAGTCATAATAATAATAATAATAATAATGATAATAATAACAATAATGATAATAATAACGAGTCCTCCCAGCTCCAAAATCTGCCCCCACTCCCCCCTTCCCATCATCCTCCTTTCCCTTCATCCCCACTTCTCCTCATCAGACAGGAGGGGTCTCAGCGGCACCAGATTCAGTCTTGTTCCCAGTCCCAGTCCCAGTACACCCCCCCACCCCCCACCCCACCCCACCTCTTCCCACTCCCCCGCCCTTCCCTCCCTCCCTCCTGCAGCCTGAGCCAGGGCCTGGTGAATGGTGCCCAGTGCCAGCGCCTTATTAATTTCTATACTGTAAGTGAACAGGCCTCTGCACTAATGGGGGATGATTAAAGGGAGCTTGAAGAGACTGAGAGTCAAATGAAGGGAGAGGCGGATGGGATGGGATGGGATGGGGTGGGGGTGGAGGGTGAGAGAGACAGAGAGAGGGAGAGGGAGAGAGAGGGAGGGAGAGAGAGGGAGAAAAGCCACAACTGAACGGCTGTATTCATAATGCAGTGGAGGAGGATGAATGACAGAATAACCAAAGATCAAAGTTCATTGCTGCTATTGGACTACGCTTGTCTATTCGCTTTTTTCCTCTCCCTTTCTTTCTCTGCCCTTCCCCCCTTTTCTTTTTTTAATATTGTTACAGCATAGAAATGTATATCATTTTCACTTTAAATTCAACGACTAATCTATTAAAGCGGGGTCGTGTTATGAGAAAGAGGAAAAGCTGCGAGAATCCCCCCCCAGGGGGAGTAATGCAGCCCACTGCTCTGCTGTATGTAGGTGTGTATATATTCTGTAGATAGAAATCGGCCCTGCGGCACCACACCAAAAAAAAGAAGAAGAATCCACTTAGCAACGTGGCTAATTTGCATAGCTTTGAAGAAAATGGGGTCTGTGTTTAGTCAGCTTAGATGGCAGGAGCAGGGAGAGCTTACAGTCTGACACTCAGCGGTAGACTAACCGACCGGCTGACTGGCTTGTTGTCTGACGTTTAGGCCGGCTGGATGACTGTCTGGCTGTTCCGCCGGCTGCACTGATATCGCTTTGATTTACAAGCCCCCCCTCATCAGGCTCTGCCTCTACCAAGGTTCGAGCGATGTGGGACTTTGAAGGCCGATATCGATATTTTTGGACTCAAACTGCTGATAGCTGATATTTTTTGTGCCGGGGCGTCTTAGAAATTGACCAATTTAATGCCAGAATTCAGTATTCAGTGTTTTCCCCCAGAATTGTACTCTTGTCAGGGTGGAGAAGCCTCTGAAACAGCATTTTAGATCATCATGGGGACACAAAAACTCTCCACTGAAACCCAGGATGATAATAATAAAGGTAGTAAAGTATAATAATAATACTGCTACTCGTAATGAGCATTATCATTTGTTTGGAAAGCGATCCAAATGTTGCATTAGAATCAATTCAGGTTAACAACCAGTGTAGTGTTGATCAATCCCACAATAAATATGTAATCAAACAAACTGCATCACATCCATTATATCAGAGGTGGACGACTCTGACTGGACCGGATCCCGTTTTTAATTAAAGGCCAATATATCAGTCCTGCCATAAGCTTCCTGACTCCCAACGATCTTCTCCTCACTCCTGACCTCCTGTGTTCTGTCTCAGTATCTGTTGCTCTGTTATAGCACAGTGCGTTTTGATTTAAGACCTCTGCAGCACTTTATGTTGTGTATATCCTAAATGGACATTTTAATAGGCTTTTACTTTTTTTTTCATTGTATTGTGCAATGTAAGCAGTAATTATAAAGCAACAATTCATCGCTGTCGGGTGAAAACCTCGCACTGTATCTCCAAAACGTCAAGCACAAACATTCTGGATTTAGATTGACCGCCACTGCATTTTTGAGGGTTTCATGAGCCCAAAGGGTGCAGAATTTTCCCCAAAATGTTCACATGGCAACAGCAAATTTGTCATTAATCTTAAATTTAAAGCAATTTTGGGTAGAAAGGAAACAAGAGGGCGGCGATGCAGGCGAGACTGACCTGCCGTGTGCGATGATTTCAACACCCCGCCTTGCTCTTTCCCATATTATAACAGAAAATAAGCACATGCACATTTTAGCAGGTTCATATTTTTTTCTGCCTTTATTTTATTTATCGATATTAGCTCCCTTTGCCCTGGAAACGGCCATCAGGCTCAGAGGCAATTTACGGCACCTTTGAACACGTCCTTAACAGTACCATCATACGTCCGTCAGTGCCACAGTGAACACGGTTTTATTACTCAATTTGATTCCGTGCAAGGTTCATTCCCCACATTTTTTATGCATCGTGGGCTTATAGCTCAGGCAGAAAATAATCTGGACGGCGAAGGCTCCGTATTGCGGTTCAAACAGGATAAAGCACTGACAAATTTTGGACCGGAGGACTAGCGAGCGGGGAGGACGGGGAGAAAGAGAGATTAAGAGCTACACCATTGTTTACCTCCTCTAAGGTGCAGGATACTTTGTCGTTTATAAATGTTGGTAGCTGTTATTGGTTACCTCGCAGGCTTTAGGGGAAAGAGGATGGGAAAATGGAAGGAGAAAAAAAAAAAACTTTGGGAAAGACCCAGGAGGGGGTTCGATACAACTTTAATAATGCGTGGCAGGAGCTAAATGAGCCATTCTGCGGTACTTTAAGACGTCTTCCCTCCACCATCCACCCCCCCCAACCCCCGCTCCTCCCCCCTCCCCCACCCTCCCCCGCCCCCCTCACGGTCTCAGGGCCTGAATTATTAAAAGTGTTGTTTTCCCTTATTGCATTGCAGCAATGTGCCTCGTTGCTAGAAATGAGCTGCACACTCTGGAGTTCTAATGCTAAAGCGACCCACCTCCATCGGCAGAGTCAGGGGGAGGAGGCTGGAGAGCAGTGGGCCGGGGCACCGCACGCACACACACACACACACACACACACACACACACACACACACACACACACACACACACACACACACAGCCGAATAGCATCACCTATATTGTCAAGAAATGCTCAGATCTTTTTCTTTTTCCTTTTTCTTTTCTTAGATATTGACCAGGTTCTGTGCACAGTGCTTTGTGTCCTGCAATCATTTTCAGTTTTGTGAACACTGTATTGTACTGTAACTGTGTATTATAACACAAACCATGGCTCATTTATATTGCTTTATACGTGCTGTATCACTCATGTAGATTGTTTTTGTTTGTAGATTGACACCAACTTAATTGGCTCTTTAAAAAAACAACAACTCCTGATCCCTCAGTGTTTTGCATTAGTTAGACTGAAATATCAATTTGCCGATATATCAGGCCGATATTGGCCTTTTATTAAAAATCAAATCCTGTCATCCAACTCTGATATATAACTCTATATGATGCAGTATGTTTGATTACATAGTTATTGTAGAATTGATCAATACTACACTAATTGTCTATGAGAAGCCCTTAACCAGAGCTGATTCAAAACAAGTATTGATGGATTTGATTATGATTAGTAGTAGCAGTAATATCCTGGGTTTCAATGGAGAGTTTTAGTTTACCATGGTGGTCTAAATGCAGTTTCAGAGGCTTTTCCACCCTGAATGAATTTCTGAAACACTGAATACTAGTAATTTGTTGGTATGAAAAAAGTCAAATTTAAAGATTTTGAAAATCGGAGCAAAACATCGTCTATCAGCAGATTCAATCAGAAAGTATCGGTATCAGTATCAGCCTTTTAAAAACCCCATATCCGTCAAACCCTAGCGCTGCATGTATGTCTGTACTGAGATAAAAGAACGGCTCTGACTCACAGCCAAGGGAAGATTGAGCCAGACTCCGCCGGAGAGATGGCATCACTCACTTAATAAAACAATACCTCCTCCCTTCACTGTTGCAGGTACATGCCTGGTGATTTGGCTACTAAATAATTTTGATGCCTCCAGTTAAATGCCCTGATTTAAAATGCAAGATAAAAAAAAAGAAGATCTCAATGAAGGAATAAGTTCTGGATAATGCTGTTTTTCTGTGCAGCAGATTGTCAGACAGAGCATATAGAGAATGCAGCCTGCATCTGCCTTCTCCTCCCTGCACCCCCAGCCTCCTCTAAACCCCCCTCTCCTCCCCTTCCTCTACATTTTAATCGCACAATTAATAATTAATCAGAGGTTGGGCTCAATGCTGTTGAGTCTGCAGATGAGAGAGCACCCAACTGCTGAGAAGGGCCCTAAAAAACACAGGATTAACAGCCAAAAAAGGAATATCAACAGTTCATCATAAACCAATAAGCAAAATGTCACCAGTTTAGGGTATGCTTAAATTTTATTAAATGGAAGAAATGCACAGATGCTCCAGTGGTCCAAAAATGCAGAGTTGAATCCATTTGTTTTTTGTTTTTTTTATAGTGGGGGAAAAAAACATTGGCTCTACAGTACATCAGAGTTTGTGATGGGGAAAATTGAGCTGCCTCTTCTATGTGACATTTTCTTACATACAAATATAGAAAATTTGATTATGTGCTCTATTCACAATACGCAGCCACCGTTAATAATGCCATAGCTGTCTGCAATGTTGTAACAGATCGGTTATAGACGAACAGAGCAGAATCTGTCTTTATTCTCTGTGCACTAAGTTATCTAACTTAAAAAAAAACGCTCTAGGTCTACTGATTTCAATTTACTACACTGCTCTGAAATTAGTTGTGATCATACTTGTCATAACAAACAGTCGCTCCGGCGATCTGTTTTTTTTTTTTTTTTCTTCTTCTTCTTTTTTTTTTTTTCACTATCATTTGGTCCAATTTCAGCAGGATTTATTCCTTGTGATGTATGAAATCCCTTCCAGTGGACTGGTACCAAGCATATCAAAAGCAACGGGGAGAAAAAATAATGAAATGGTCCAACAGAAGGCAGCTCACAAGGGTTATATGAGGCTCCAGCGATGATTCCTTTGACAATAACATACAGTAGATATATATTTATTTATATCAGCGAACCCGACACGTGTTTCCTTTAAGTTACGCCATCGGTTTATTTTCCCCTTTTCTCCTTTTAAATCATGCATCACATCTCTGTGTTTCCAGCACTGAGCCATGCTTTAGGAGAGTGTTTACCGTGCTGTAATTACAACATGCACAATGACCTCATTCTGCTGTGTCAGTAGCTGGTAATGTATAGCCCCTTGATCTTAAACTGCAAAGAAAAACGATGTGCACTTATTTTCAATATGCTGACTACATTCCCGGCATTTTTTAGACATGGCCGTGACGGCGGATCAGAATTTGATATAAGCACTGGTGCTCCTATTCGTCTGACAAGGTCCCTCTCTCTTAATATGCATTCAATAATGTGAAATGATATTAGCTGTAGGAGCTCATTGACTGTGCACTCGGGGTCTTGCGGTGTCTCTCCGTCTCTGTCTGTATCATGCTCTTTATCTGTTCCTCTTCCTCTTATGCACACACACACGCACGCACGCACACACACACACACACAGAGGAAATGGGGGGAAAAAAATAGAAATAAAGAGGAGGCTTGAACCGCGGATAGCAACAGCAGCAGAGCAATCACACCGTAGCAATGCCCCCCACGCCTGGCCCATTAATAACAGTAATACGCACACCGCGCCCAAGCCAGCACTGCCGAAAGCACCACTGACACTTTAATGGGCATTTTTTACTTTTGTTTTTAAATAATGCATGTGCTGCTTGTCAGCACTGCTTCACTCCACCCCTGGTGTGCCTTTGCGGCGTTCCTTTGTGCAGAAATTACAATGGGGACCTGTGTTTTCGGTGCTGCCTGCTCCATAAGCTGCATTCATCACATACATGGGGACGTCAGTGTGCAGTACATCACACTCTTGGGGACATCTGTGTGTGTGTGTGTGTGTGTGCGTGCGTCTGTGTGTGTGTATGTGTGTGTGTATGTGTGTGTGTATGTGTGTGTTTTTGTTTGTAAAGGCCCCTCATTGGCACTGAGCTAATTAAGAGTGTCTTTTGGAGGGTGTGCTGTGTGCTGAGGCGCAGTGGCAGTGGCCAGCACTTGGCATGGACCAGGAGCTAGAAGACGGCTGATGCTACATGTTTCATACAGCCTTGACAATGTGCCAATGTTGTGGTCTGGCTGTCAAGCGCGCCGCTGCACGATGTGGCTGTGTCACCCTCCAGGGCTAGACGGGAACTGTATTTAAGTGCTGCGATGATTCGGAGGTGACGGCGAAGCGTTTACAGGTCGGGACTTTGGGGTTTGTCATGCTGGCGGGTCAAGCGATGGCCACAATAACACACAGACTGAAGATCCCTGCCTTTTTTTCCCAGGGGTTTTTTGGACTGTTTTGTGTTTTCTCTGACAGTTGCCATGTTCATACTGTAACTAAGAATCTCATTTGGTTGCACAGGCGGCCTATCATGTGGAGTTAGAGCTGTTTTCGGCTCGGTTGTGCAACCTTATTGATTTTAGAGGAGCTACCTATCTCTATTCGTCATTACCTGTAAGGTCAATAAACCTCTGAGATCGATATTTATAACAATCAATGCCGCATTCTCTATTATTTCTCCTTCCTGTGCAATGATTTCCTTTGATTTAATTTGCCATTTTTTTCATAACAAAGAGTCTTGCCGCTGGACTACATGGACTCGCCCCTCGCCGGTTCCTGTCCGTTTCAATGACAACTGCTTGTGTTTCTCTGTGTCCCTGTAGGAAACACGTTGTGTAAGTCAGGAAGCATTGCTGTCTTCGGGAACGTGGTGTACAGCGGACTGCTGAACGATCACCTCTGGCATTTAGGAGTGCCCCTCTTCACAAGACTGGTAAGAGCAGCAGGCCCCTCTGTGCACACTTACCTCCATTTTGTAGAGAGAGTTTCATGCGGCTCTGTTGGACCCTAAGAGGCTTCAGGTGCATAATTCCCAGAAGTCTCTAATGGGCTGGTTTTGATGCCCCCTCTGTTGACATGTGTTATTTGAAGTTATACTCAGCATTCATGATATGACAGTCCTCTGCTGCGGGTTTAAGACTAGGGAACCCCACCACTTCTTAGCATCTTGTTTCATTTCAGCCTTTTAAAAAAAAGATCTTTGCTCTCTCTGAAGGCTAGAGCTCCAGGTAAGAAACTCCCATGTGAGGCACAACAAAGATGTCAAGCAGATTCTTCCAGTGTCTTCTCTGGCCCTAGATTCAGAGGTGAAGGCATGTGTGGATCTCTTTTTCCTTCCCATTTGAGGCTGGTAGAGTAAGTCTAGTTTGCACTGAAGAAAAGGACCCCAACTAAATAATTCATGAAATTTAGTTTTATGGCGACAGCCTAAGCAAAAATTACAAGGTTATAATTAAGGGCTGGAGTAGTTGAAGCCCGTGTTAAGAATTAATGATAAGTCTATCCATCCCTACTCAAAGGGAAATTGAATGTTTGTTTTACACTTACTCTCACTGGTGCCGGAGAATGTGAGCTGCTGTACAAAAGAGATTCTCGTGCATGGCATCAGCCGTGAGGATCACAGAGTAATTTACCAAAGAAAAAGAAATTCAGAAGAGCACTATTTCTTCCTGTTAATTACCCTCCTTCTAAGCGGTTCGCAAGTTTTCATCAATGTTTATTATTGATTAAATCTGTCATTGTAGCTGTCATTTATGAGTTGGGAATAGCCGTTGATTGGTGCACAAGGGTTGCATATAATTGAGTTACATTAAATAGATAATTCAGCTGATCTCATAAATGTCTAATGTGAAGGCTTGTTTGATTATCAATTAATGTCAAACGGAGATGCAAGAGGCAGTTAGGCTTCCAGTTGGGTTTGCCTGCTTCCCAGACCAAGTGGCAAAGCTATTGCTTCAGTTGGATCCTTCTCTGCACGGCTCTACAAGCCTCACTCATTGCAATGCTGTGAATATAAATTATCGATTACCCATAGTTTGTTTCTGCCATAAGATAAGTTGTTTAAGTTGTTTATGCCATATGAGAAATGTCACTCATATTCATTAATACACCTGATAAACACAATTCATGCCTGAGGTCTCCCAAATATTTCACCAAAAGCTTCATTGATTAAAGCTGTGGGTTTCTTTTTTTATTTGCCACTTATATATATATAACAAGGAGGAAAACAAAACATCTGAACACAAACTCAAACACACACACACACACACACACACACACACAAAAGCATACACACACTGACATGTACACACCCGAGCTAATAAACGATTCAAAGAAGTCTTTGAAAGATGTGAAAAATGATAAAGACATCAAACAACATAGCTGTCAGGGATTTGGCTTTCAATTAAATAGAAAGGCTTATTATTCTCGAAAAATGTGCCTGTTGTTCTTGGCCATGAAAAGGATGAAGGGGAAAACAGAAAATTTGGGATATTTTCATGGTTCACAAGTCAGACAGGTTTTTTTTTGTTTTTTTTCTTAATAGAATGATCTCAAGAGTTACAAGCATTTGAATAGTTTCTGCAACAAATACTTTTGAATGTGAACACACACACCCACACACACACACACACACACACTGCTCATATGCACACACACAAGCACACAGAACTAATGAAGACAGCTAATGACTGCTTTCGTGGTGCTGACATCCTCCCTGTCCCTTCCCTCCTCGGAGCGCTGAGCTAAAACTGAGCTCAAAGGCTGCAGGAACACTTGTTCAAGTGAAAGGTGCGAGTTCCCGCTGTGACGGCGAGGTGTGGCCGCGTACGGCACTCGGCGTGCCTGCCGCCGACACACCAGGCCTGCCCGGCAGTGGTATCAGCATGGCACACAGCGAGCCTCCCCATCCCCAGCACACAGCCCCTAATTACTGCACAACACTGCCAGTTTGCAGCCCTGGGCCAGTACTGCCTGCTCTATGCCAAGATGTAAACACTGCATTATTAACACTACATACAGTCTGCGCACACGGCTATGTTTGATGTACTCGACGTATGTGTACACAGAGGCGTTAGTTTGGCGGGATTCTTTACGTGAAGCCGTACAATAGATTTATTGTTTCCTAGAGAGTGAGCTCAGAAATCGGCAGATGGGCGATTTGCCGTGTATACTGTAATGTATGCTTACAAATTATGTTCAGTGATATCTTCCAGGGCTGGGAAACAAAGCAGTCCCTTCTCCAAGGCTAAATATACAGGGTGTGTGAGAGGGCTGGAGTCACAGGGATAAGTGACGCCATATTGTTGCACTTGTTTTCCCCACACACACTCACTAGTTGTCAGGATGGCTAATGTCTAAGGTGTTTAGGGTTTTTTGATGTAGGTGTGGGTTCAAATCCCACTTTTGACAGGCAGTTTTTGCAGTCGTTTAGTTGGCAGCTTCCCTATGATTCCAGACTTTTCAAACACCCTGCAGTCAAGTTAAGTCAAAGTAAAGGTACATTTATTTATAGAGCACATTTCATGCAGTGAAGCAGCTCAAAGTTCTCTAATAACATGCTACAAAAATAAATAAAAAAATACATCAAGGGACATAAAAAAAACAGCAGATGTGAGTCCAGGGTCTGGTGGATGCTAATGTTTTTAGCCGAGTGGCTACCTGGCTAGCAGCTAGCTAGCAGCAGCAAGTAACAACTGTCACCGCAAGAATAAAACTAAAAACAACTGGAATACAAAACTCAAGACACCGCATATATAAAAACGGGTTATGAGCTTGATTATTGCATGTAAAAACTAGTTAAAAAATGGTAAAACTTCACCACAACAAACACGCAGCAATCTCGGTGCGTATAGGAAGGACTGAAACAGCTCACAACACCTGTCATATCGCTCTCGTTGCAGTTTAGTATTTCACAACACCGAAACCCTCTCAGAATCCCTCCGCTCAGCCTTACCTTATAGTGACGAGCCATATTTTCTATTGAAATGTCAATACCTACCTGTGGTGCTGATGGAGACGCATTAAAACGAGCGTAGCCGCGGCTCCTTGTCAGCGAGTTATAAAAAGTGCCACTCCATAAAGCGAAGTGTGTGATTAGAGTTTAGAGATTAGAGATTAGAGTTGCGCGTGTCTTCTCCGTCTTCGGGCCAACCGGGGGCTCAGGCCGTTAACAGGAACCAGCTGAGCCCGGGCAGCGCGGGGTCGAGTATTTGACGAATGGGGATGATGGGCTGAGCGAGCCGTAACCCAGTACAGCACAGAGCCCCATGGGGAGCCTTCGGGTTGAGAGCGAGGACTCGGGGGATCGCGGCTCATTGTCTCCTCTAGAGTCTTCCTAATGAGACGATGACAAGATCTGAGCGCGGCCCGGCAGAAGACGCTCTGCAAGCAGCATGCTGCAGAGCGGAGGCGAGATCGGCATAAAATATTAAGACGAAAGAACTTGAGTCGGCGAGGGTCGGAGTCAGACGGACATTTTAGGCGGTGCGCGCTCCGTGTGAGGCCTTCCACTTCCTCTTCTCTTTGAAAGCCCTCTCTTATCTTTATAATGGATGGCAGAGTCTCTGGGGAGTGTCTAGACTATGGTGGGAAATCTAAATGGTTGGGAAAGCCACTCGCATCCTTGGTAAGCACTGTAGAGCGTGTAAAAAAAATAAAAATAAAAGAGAAAAAATGGAGGTTGGGAGAGAGACAGGAAGGAGAGGGGAGGACCAGGCCTGAGCCCACAACAACACCATCTTCTCCCGAATTCCATTTTCATCGGTAATTGAAGGCTGGAGATCCCTAGAAAGGAGACATGGGATTATATGATGCTAAAATGCCTTGAGATTCTCAACTTATTTTCTCCATTCTACCTTTTTTTTTCTAATCCCACAAACCCCAAGTGCCCTGCACATTAGCTTCAGACCATGATGCTTTCTCTCTGCACCCCCCCCCCTCCACCCCCACCTCTGCCCCCCTCAACCCTCCACCCACCCCGACTGTTTCTCTCTCTCTTTCGCCCCCACCCTTTTTCTGTTCTCCCTCTCTCTCCCCTCAGTTATTTATGAGGAGGACTTGAAATAGACTTCAGTATTTGATAAAAGCGTGATCCTTAATCCGAGTTGCCTGAGAAGTGCATTTCATTTTTATTTCCCATCAGAGATTGATGGAAGAGTGGGGCGGTTACCCACTCTGTGATTGCTAATGTAAATCCATTGGGTCTGGTGGACATGTAAAAAGATATGGACGAGTTGTATGTGCATGGTAATGCCAGCAATAAGAGATTGTGTGTGTACAAAGTAATGAGAAGTCTGGCCTGCGATGTGATGGAGAGGTAACAAAAGAGGAGAGGCCAAAGAAATATATGATTTATGTCTTGATTTATCACATGTGCATAACACAATTCATATACCGTACACACATCCATCTAAAACAAACCATTCTTCTAAAACGCCATGCATCGTAAAGACACACGTTTTGCACGATATTTGCAAAATCACCAAATGAGATTCCTGGAATACCGGTCTGATGTTTCATATTTCAACGTGCACTTGTGCTTTCTTGGAGGAGGGGAAAAAAATAAAATGGGTGATAAATTTAAGATGACAGTTACGCCGTATGAATGAGGCCCCTTGTGTATCAATTCGCTCAAAGCCAGCTGCAAATTTAACTCAGCCTCCTTATGTGGCAATTACTGATGGGTAACATAACCTGAATATATCTGCTCTGTTCATTACGGCAATGTTCTCTATGGCTGGCAAATGTTCTTTAGGATCCTACAACAAATTAGCTCATCCCCCAGGACATCTTTTATTGGATGATCCAGCACTAGAGGATGCCGCAAAACCACTCGAGCTCTCCGCAGCCTGCCCCGGTTGCCACAGGGTTAATATTTAAAAGCGTGAGCTCCCAGTCGTGTATTGATGATATGTTTTGAAAATTGCTGAGGCAGGCTCATTGTTACAATGCTGTCTAAAAGATAGCCAAGCCCCCTCCCTTTTTTTTTCCCCCTTTACAGCCGCCAGATGGAAAACACACTAAAGCATGTAATGTAATATAGCTTGGCACACAAAGGCGTTTCACACCCTAACCAAATTCATCTGGCCTCTGATCTGCCGTATAACGCCACCTACTACTTCCCTCACACCAAAAGGGGTTTTTACCTAACACACTCCTGGTCACCAACCAGGAAAAAAAAACCCAAAACAAAACAGAAAATGCATGTTATACATCGAACACGCAGGCAAACCACAGGCATACACGCATTCAAGACAGTCAACCTCAGCAGCTAAAAGTAGAAAAAAGTAGAAATTAGGCTGCACCTCCCAATTGCCTGTGGCATACTTTCAGGTTTTCTCTGAGATCCCCTAGTTTTTTTTTTTTTTTCCTTCAGCATTGTCTCTTCTCCTCATTGAACTGAAACTGCCACAACTTCTGTGCGACGTCTCAGTCACAGACAGTGAAAAGAAGAGAGAGAGAGAGAGAGACAGAGAGAGAGAGAGAGAGAGAGAGTGATGCGTTAGTCCTCCACTATCAACAGCATCATCATCAACAGAAGCCTCTTCCCTCCCTCCCTCCCTCCCTCCCTCCCCCCCTGCAGAGCTCTCCAGTCCCCCACCACCACCACCGCCAACACTAACTACCACCACCCTCCTCCTCCTCCTCCTCCTGCATTCACCACCCCCCACCCCCCGAGCTCACCCCCTCCACCCCGGGACGCTGAATTTTACAGTACCGTCTGCAGGATCCCGGTTTGTTCGGCGCACTCCTCTATGCAGAGCAACACGGCTCCAGTGGAGGAACGCTGGAGGCAGCTGTCAAGCGCAGGCTGCTGCTGCTCTAGTTGAGCCTCGGCGCCGTACCGACTGATTTCACATTCACCAATAAGAGACAGCACAAAAGCCAAGACAGAGTGAGAGAAACCGAGTGGGAGAGAGAGAGAGAGAGAGAGAGAGAGAGAGAGAGAGGGGGGGGGAAGCAGATAGAGAGCAGAGAGAGAGAGAGAGAGAGAGAGTCTCGAAGTGAGTGGTGTGGAGAGGCAAGTGGAGTCGAAGAGTGTCAAAAGAAAAAAAGAGGTTACAACACCTCCCCAGCTCTCTTTTCCTTTCTCCCGGCTGCTTTTTCCCCCATCCTTGTGCTGGCTTAGAAGAAGAAGAAGAAGAAGAAGAAGAAAAGAGAGAGAGAGAAAAAAAGGAGGCTTTTAAAAAATTAAGGGAAGAGAGAGCTGCTGCCATAGAGGAGAGAAGAGGAGAGAAGAGAAGGGGAAAACCTCAAGTCAAGCCCCATTGAACAATTGAGAGGGAGGGCTGCCTCAGTGGAAGAGGGACCAGTAAAGCGCTCTTTTCCAAACGGTCGGACTCGCTTCCTCCTGACGCCCACACACACACTGGCTGGACTGGTCCCAGTGCTCAGCCCCGCTCTCCTCCGCTCGCCCGCCCTCACCTGTCCCGCTTCCGAAATGATGATGTACTTTTGGGTGAGTACTGGACCACAAACAGTGGAATCTCTTTTGTTTTGTTTCGGGGGTTTTTTTTCCCCCTCATAGAGCTGAGTCTTAACACTGCTCCGGCACCGAGAGCAGAGAGAGTTGATGTGTGTATCGTATGCGTCAGAGTGTATTTGTACACAGTCGTACCATGCGCCTATAGTATGTCAGTGTGTGTGTGTGTGTGTGTGTGTGTGTGTGTGTGTGTGTGTGTGTGTGTGTGGCGTAGCGCCCTCCCACATGCATGAACAGAGCTGATGGTTATTCCACTTCCATGTGTTGTTTTATTGATGCTGGAGCGCCGGATCCTGTAGCCATATGCTATAGAGGCCTGCATCTACATGTCGTATTTATTCAGCCTTTAAACGACAAGGATGTTGGAGCGTGATTAGAACCAACTATTGTTATTCAACACTTATTTCACAGTCGGTCTGCCCGGCATACAGTACGCCTGCCATTTGAAACTGTATCTGCCCATTTCAACGCCCGGCTCCTCATAATGCCTGCTCAGGGTCTTTTGGGGACACATTTTAGATTTCCCCCCTCGCCTGCAGCCGCGAACGCATTTCAAATGGTTTTTACAGTGTTGTTTTGGGTTGTATCGAAGTCATTTTCACCCAGAATTCCTCTTATTTTGTGCCTTTTCATAAATTAAGCAGCATTAAGGGTAGAATGAGGATGATTACAGATCGTTAACCAGAGCTGCTGATTAATTCTGTATGAGATCATGTGTGATTAGTCAGATTGGTTTTGTCTGTGGTTTGTATTCACACCACAACAATACCCGCCCAATGCTCACTGCTTTGCCTTTACACTCATTATTCTCACTAATGCAGATTGCAGACCGTTTTAATCCACCACGTTTGTCGCAACTTGTCCTCGTGCTTTCATAGAAATACGAAGTAAATGAAATTATTCTGTGATGCAGCACATATTTCTAGTATTGCCACTGTAAACTGTTCGAACTGTAATGAAATTACAGATGTGCCTGCTGCATTGAGGAAAAGCAGGTTGCGCGTGTGCTGTACTGTAGCTATTGATTTTGAGTTCAGATTTCTGGGGAGAGAGGATCTTTTCTGGGGAAAGTTACTCTACGTGGACGACTCCATTATAAATGACCTCATATTTGAACCACAAGAAAAGTTGTGGGTTTTTTCCACGTGGAATGAAAGTGACAGCAAGGTATGTGAATAACAAAATCATGTTATGAATGAAATACAAGTAGCTATTGATTTTGAGCTCAAATTTCTGCAGAGAGAGAATCTTTTAGGGCCAAAGTTACTTGAACCACAGGAAAAGTTTGGGGGTTTTGTTCCAAGTGGAGTTGAAGTGATAGAAAAGTGTAGCAAAGTGTATGAAAAACAAAAGCATGTTACTGTGTGAATGAAATATAAGTAGTTATTGATTTTGAGTTCAGATTTCTGTGGAGAGAGGATCCTTTCTGGCAAAAGTTGCTCTACCTGGACGATTCCATTAAATGACCTCATATGTGAACCACAAGAACAGTTTTTTTTTGTTTCCAAGTGAAATCGAAGCGAAAGCAAAGTACACATAAAACAAAAGCATGTTATCACTGGGAAAAAACAGGATGTGAAGTGTAGCCCATTTTTCCAGGCCTCCCCCTGATTAAGCAGAGTGCCGCTGGACCAACGCAGGCCTCCTCGATAGTCAAACCAGTTCAGTTTTGTAGAGAGGTGCTGCTTGCTAACAGGGTGTTGATGCTAATTGAAAGAGGCACCTCCCTGTCTTTTAGTCTCTTTGAAGGTGTGCTGTGGGGTTGCAGCTCACCTCACTCCACCTCCACTTTCATCATCATGTACCCCGCTGGCCGGCCGTCGTGCCGACCACACACAGATGTAAACTGAAATGAAAGTGGCGGCGATGCCGGCGGTTTGGTACTCCAGGCTCCCCGGCGGTACAGTGGGGCTCTGGCACTGTAATGGTCTTGATCTGGCCCAGCTAATGTGGTTGAGCAGCTACTGGTGGCTGCGCACGTGTGTGTGTTTGTGTACGTGCATGTGTGTATCTATCAGTGTTGGGCTCATTATGCAAAAAACGTTTTTGTTACACCTCCAAAATGGCAAGTGCATCCATTTTTACTTCAAAAATCAAGATAACTCAGATAGATGTGAATGATCAGAGAAACGTAACAGTGTTGATGTCCAATGTTGTTGTCATCTTTTTGCTTGATAAAACCAAAGTCGTAGGAAAACTTCCACAAAAAGAAAGTAAACTTTTCTGCCATTTTGTATCCAGTGTAGCTACAGAGGACTAATTATGAGGAAAACAAATCAGAGGATGGGGATAATCATAGTTTTTAGATAACACAACTTCAATCTGATATTTAGAGGGGGTGATAACAAAAGTAATGGCTTATCTTTTTGATTGGTAACTGTAATATACCCAGCAAGCATTTGACGGACAGGACATGAAGGAAGTGGCCAAGTTCAACGTCAATCCCAACAAGCACAAAATGTTGGCAATATGAGTACAATTTACCTTTAAACGGCTTTAGAAACTGTTTTGATCTGACATCAGAGATATTTAAGTCCTGATTTCACAAAACCATCCAGGTAGCAGCTATGGACGACTACGGATGTCGTCTCAACTTTGATTTTCTCGCTGTATTTACACAGGTTTTCAAAACCGGTGCAGGCCGTCGTATCAACATCTATCCAAAGTCAAAATGTTTGTTAATTTCCGAAATGGAAAGGGTAATGCATTACACTCCTCACTCCTGAGAAGAGTAACTTCACTGCAACACGTTACTGAGCAATGCATTAACCACCCAACACTGATATCTATACGTGCCATGTCTGTCTGTGTGTGTGTATGTGCGTTGGTTGGCCAGCGTTTAGCTATGAGAGGAGGGTGGGACCGCCTCCTGTTTGAGCTGCAGGTGGTGAGCATTACCTGCGGTCCCTCCGGAGGCCTGTCAGCCGTGCATCAGTCTGGGGAACCTGCAAGCTCCCCTCATTAGAATATTTATTCACCAAGCAGATGTTCTTATCCGGGGCAATTACCTTTGGCTTACATTTCCCTGTTGCCCACTGATATAGATGAATGTGTATACAAAGACGTCCCGAGTTATGCATGGTGCCCCTGGGTGCCACCCACCTTATCCCCCATATGCATGGCGGGCGAGCCAGCGACCGTCTGGTCCGCCACAGCGTGCAACCCAAACCCAACCTCAACTCCGCTGTGGTAATTGGAGGAAGTGGAGGCGACATTTCCTGCGATGGCCATGGAGTGATGGAGAGCTGGCCTGTGTATCATTCTCTCCACCCGGCTGTTCCTTTGCATTAGAGGGAGAGGGAGAAAGGGAGAGAGAGTGGCATGGAGTGGAGAAACCATGCATGTTTCTGTCCTCCCCTCAATGTGATGAATAATTTAGCAGTGCAGGGCCCTCGCTGTCGAGTAGAGATGGTGGTAATGGGGAGAGTGGATACATATGGCATGGCAAGGAGCAATGGTTTACGTTAGAGTTCCCCGACCAACGCACTCAAGTATGCCGGGGGCTGCTCACTTGGTATGTTTGGCCCGTATTAATGCTTTGTTTTTATCTCTCAAAAACAACTGAGACGTCCATAAGCTGTGGCTAAAGAATTGGGAAGGAGCCGGTATGAGTCATTGGAGCAAGTGGTCATTAGCAGCAGTGGCTTCCCTTTAGGGAGATGCTCCCTCAGATGTTTGTTGATATGGGACATTATGGCAAATTATTATCAGTAGGTTACATTGCCTGAGATGAATTTTTTTTAAGATGAAATGGAATAGCTTGAGGCGCCGCCTTATATGCCCCTTTGAAATTGCTTTACTTACATACAGCATATACGTGCAGCTTTCACATGTTGTCAAGATGCGTTGTGGTTAAAACGCATGCGTACGGGCCCAGCCTCTGGTGAGACATTCAAAATCAACATGGAGGGTTTATCAGCCTAACTGGCAGAGGCTGTTGAAATTCATGGTGGATGGCCGACAGGCTGAGCTGATCAGCCATTCTGGGCGGGAGGGCAGCAAGTCCAGACCGCCGGTTTCATATTGCAAGATGAAGTGCTTGCGATCGTTTGTTAATGTATTAATTGATCTGTGTCCTCAGACAGGCGCATCAGGAGTAGTGTCACGTAGACTCTTTAGTACTCCCCGAGACGCTTTCATTAGCTGCTGCTAGCCGGCTCTCCACCCCCATTACAGGACCGCGTTGCCACACACTTTACCTGACTGCTGTAATAACTTTAGACATTTCTATCTCGCCGGCAAGTCCTCCGACAGCCAGGACAGTTTGGGGCTTAGCATCAAATGAGAGGCATTTCTTTTGAAAGCTTATACTGCAGGTGATTCACTCCACGGCGTCACGTGGCATTGTTTTGTCTGCGAGTTGTTATGACTCTCATTTTCTTGTAAGATTCAGTAATGGCTGTCGCAATCAGTCATTAACTTTCAACTTAATGTTTTATAATCTGCAAGGCGCACACGCTTGGTCTGATGTAACAGCTCTGCTACAAAGCCTTCTTAAAGAAGCAGTGTAGTGTGTGTATCCAGGAAACGTGTTATCTATGTTTAACACATGGTCAGCCTATGTTGAACGATGCGATAGCTGCATGGTAAATGTTATGCATTAATACAGTAGTAGTTTCTGAGAGTTCAGCATCATGGAAAACCGCTGAACAAAGAAGAAGAGAAGGAGTACAATTTAGGTTTTTTTGGGGAAATCCAAAATCAGACCCCACCCTTTGTGCTCCATGGGATCATTAGCAATCAGTAGCTTTAACAATAATTCTGTGTGCTTTTGCTCTCTTCCCCTTGGGGCTAATGGGTCTAGAGCCCAGCTAATTGTGATTAGACTCCGACAGCGGGTTTTACTTGCAGGATTTTCACACCACAGTCCTCTTTGATATTAGCTGCACAGCTGATAAAGAGATTAGATACAGGAGAAGGGAAGGAGAGGGAGAGAGAGAGAGTGAGAGGAGAGGAGAGGAGAGGAGGGGAGGGGGGGTGTTCTCCTTAAACTACAGAAAGACACCTACACGGGGGAAATCACTGGCGAGTTTAGCTGAGGAAAATAGATCCAGACGCAGTAAAAGCCTTGCGCTCGCTTATTGCACCTGCTATCATTAGCGCTTTTGTACACATGGTCAGCCTCCCAGGGAAAAGTCATTATCCAGCTGTGCCGTTATTTTTCTGCTGTTTTCTCCTAGTGGAGTGTGACTTCAGGGCTATAGCCAGCGCACCGTTTAATGCCTTCCAACACAATAAAGGACTCTAGCCTTAATGATGTGGGATTGGATGGCCATGCCTCAGGTTGTCCGGGGGCTTGTGAGCCGTTACTACGAACGGCCATTTTGCCTCAGCGGCGTAGAGGCTCCGCGTCAATTCAAACTCCAGCCATTCCAGAGGAGGCAAAAATAAAATCTGTTTTAATGATTAACGGCCACGTTGTTCACCGGGTCTCTTCTGTGCAGCAGAATGAGAGAGTAAAGGACTGCAGCTTGAACAACTGTCTGCAAAACAATGAGGAGCCAGCGGAGTAGTAGGATGGAAACTTGCCAACGCATGTGTTAGACGCTCTTCCGTGTTAAATCACCAGGTGATATTGTCTGGTTCTCACTCGTCGAGTCAGTCAACACACCCGGACGAGCGAATCACGAGCAGAGGGATGTGTCAGACTCCACATCTTAATTTCTAATGCAGAATAATGCATTAAAGCTGAGCCGCCTTTTCACCAGCAGCACAGGCCACCCAGCTCCCACTGTGCCTCGTCTAGGAGAATGAAATATTAAGTTAGGCTTATGGCACCACCAAGAAAAAATGATCCATAAAGAAACTGGAGCAAAAGTTCAAAGATTCTGCCCCCCATTTTATGATGTCTTATAAGATTCACTTATAGGTAAAATGCTAATCAATAAGGTAAGACATCACTGGAGATTGAGCACTGATTGGAAGGATAACACATAAGCTCCAGGATCATAGCATGTGTCATTTAGGCCTAGCAGAGGCAGAGAAATCTATTCCTGGCCAATTTAGACTAAAAATGTCCCCCAACAGCTGATCCAGAAAAAAAAAAGAAAAAGAAAAAAAAGAAAAAGAAAAGGCTTCTCTCAGCACAGGTTCATTTGCAAAAACTGCCTTTCCTCTCCCTTTTCTCACAAAATGCGGTTGAGCTGTAATATTTTAAGTGAGCTTTTCCAAACCCATGTAGCGGTTATTCTGTTTTTTGTTTTTTTTTTGCGGTCGGCCTGTTGCACTGCCAGTAATTCCAAAAGTCTCACATGGCAATCCTTCATTCTCTTCTGCAGTGTTGGAGCAGAAGGCGTGTGCATCGCTAACACGTCTGTGCCATAGATATGCCCTAAAGTGTCAGTTCTCACACACGGAAAAGATTGGAGGAGAGGCCCCAGTGAGAATGGCAGAAACATATCCACTGGCAACTTGCCACGCATGATAAGGAATCCACTTCTGCCCCTCTCCCAGCAACAAATGTAATTTGCTTTCCACTATTTTATACACAATTATTCAAATAGAATTATCAAGTCGTATACTCTTTAAATTTCTGAAAAAAACAAAGAAAAAACAGTTGGCAGTAGCTTTCGTGGTTATCATCGTACCTCCCTGACAAACAGTTGACAATTTTCTGAAGCACTGAAGCTCAAGGGAGTAAAGCGGGATATTAAATTTGGCAAATTACAACGATGCACAATTTTCCACCGGCATTCTCCATATATGTTTTTTATCTTTATAGTTGCAAAGGCTCTATTTAAAGCTTGTTATATACTCTTCTCAATCAATCCCAGGGAGTATAAAATCCCCTGTCACGTAAAAGGGGTTAAGAAACAGTGTGTCACACAGGCTGTAAAATTAATGGCAAGAGAGTGACATTAGTGTTATAGGTTATTGAGCGATTTCGGGGAATTTATGACCCTAATCGAGAGGCGGTGTCAAAGGGAATGAAGCAAATAAGAGTGGCTCTGACAGCAGGGCCGCGCTGTGGCCACTGGACACTACAATTTTAGCCTTCCCAGTAAATTGTGGCTGGGACTTTATACGTCTCCACGGAGGCCCCCTTCACTCCGGCTGCCTCGGTCCTCGGGCCATGCCCCGGGCCTACCTCCCCCCTCCAGGTCAGACAGAGCCGGGCGCACCGGATGATGAGAAACGCTACTTCATCTCACCTCATGTCAGACTCGGCCTCTCTCTTTGTCACCGTGTGTGTGTGTGTGTGTGTGTTCATGCGCGTCCACACATGCACACACTCCTGTCATTGTGATTTTCTGTGTGTGTGTGTGTGTGTGTGTGTGTTTAGACGTGGCGTTCATTCTCATGTTCTTTTCATGATCATTATATAACCCGCTGTATACGCGTCGTGGCCACCGGTGTGTGTTTCCATGCCCGGCCTGTGCTGGTCAAAGCTCCTGTTTAAGGTTGGACTAGAAACAGAAATATTCAGCAGTGGTCGAGGTGGCGCTCTTCATCTGTGCAAAGAGGCAGACCATAAAGATGACTGAACTCCTGCTGATAAATAATTCCCACTGAAATGCTGTATAATGTGACACGGGTTGACACTGGCATTTTTACCCCCAAAATATATATACAAGAGCATACAGGTGAGGGAATGACATGATTGTGGCCTTATAGTCATTTGTTTACCCGGTTCTGTTTTATTGTCCATCTGATAATCCCACAGAATCATCATTTAAATCACTTTTCCTAAATCTTTTGTTGCTTTCAGAGATGCTAGAAACGGTGAATTACCCAGCGCTAAAGAGAAGCAGGGATTTAATATCTAAAACAGGCTTATTTCGCCCCGATAACCCTTTGATTCGTCCAAAAGCAGAAGTGGACATCGCCTTGTTGTCACCATCTTGGCTCAGTCGGAGCTGCTTGTCTTCCTCAGGTTGTGTGAGGACGGCCGGCTGTGGTTGTTGTAGTTGTAGTTGTAGTAGCAGTAGTAGCGCCAGTGCCCTCCGCCGTTCTGCCCCGATGCTTTGTGGCTTTGTGCGGTGGCTTTGTGCGGCGCCCTAACCTGGTTTAAAAGCCTTTTAGTGTGGTTCTGACATGCTGTGCTATCGCATCGCGGCCTCCGCAGAATGTATAGAGCCATTCAGACATTCTGCAGAGTGAAATGAGTTTTATCCAGCGGTTGACGATTGAATGTAATGGCACTCTCTCCGGGGAGCAGAGTTTTCTATCCATTGATGTTCACACTGATACGATGTAGGGCTCGCTCTATACCGCAGAGGAACAGCTTGGTCTCAGCTCTTTTAAATTATGCATTTTCATGACTAGAATATGGGAAGAGAGCGTGGCACTTCTGGACGTTTACAGTAAACAAAACGGAAACTGTGTATTGCATGTTGCATAATCCACAGGCATATTGGTGCGTTAGCGTTGCCTTTGTTGTTGCATGTTTTTTCTGAGGATAATGTCTTGATGAAAGTCGTTTGGAATTATGCATTTTAGAAAAAGAAACATTCAGTAGAAAATGATGACATGCGAGTGCGAGCTGTTTGGAAATTGCTGTAGATAATTTGAATAACTCATCGCTTCCCCACCTAGATCCTTGTAGAGCTGATAAATGATGTGTAAATATAGAATTAATATCTATATTGAAGGCCGCTGTTTGGGGTTTGAGGAGTTGCATGACAGCTTAGTCTCCAGAGATGATGATGAAAAAAAAAAACAGAGTAAATTTCATTGCAGCACTGATTGATAATGTGCTGACACATTGCCCAGTGTTTTTCATGTAGTGATGAACATATAACCAAGGACAGCCGCCTCCTCTTCCAAATCCATCATCAGTGATGCTGTGGTATTTGACAGAGAACGCAGTAGTATGCTTTTTAATTAAAAAGAAAATTCAATAACCTTATCAAGACTTGCCATTTTAGTTTGAGACTTATCGATTGGCCGCTCAGTTATGCAGATCCGCCGCTTTCATCTTGTGGGCAATTTTGTGTGGCGGCCTCTGGTTACTGAAAAGATCTCATTTCAGAAAATCTATTTCATATATTATTCAAGTTTTGTTTAGTTTGGCTTACAATACAATATACAAGTATGTTGTCATGTAATGTGCAATGCCTTTAATATCAAGGGTGACACGTTAAGGCTTAAAAACAGAGGCAGGTTTGAGGCAGAAGTCAGTATGAAACAGTTAGTAGGAAAGGAGAAATTTGCGTCCATATGATGCAGCAGTTTCCTTTTATAGGAAATAATATTTAATCACAAACAAGAGATATGAGTTTTAGTGCCAATGTGACTTTACTGCAACTCTCTGCATTGCCATGTTATTCTCTGTGTGCAAGGTGAGTGCTGTCACCAGAGAGTCAGGACAAGATGGACAAACTCCCGCTAGTGAGAGAAGGGAAACTGTGCCACTGATGATCTGTCGCAGCAGTAGGCTAATTGCCCACACACCTCTGTGTATCTCTCTCGCTCTCTTTTTTTTTTTTTTTTTTTCAATATGTCGGCTAATGGAATTAAAAACATGTTGCCAGAGGTCTTTGCAATTTGGAAAATAAGTCCATTAAGTTCATTAATTTAATAATGGGCAATAATAATGAATAAAAAGTATTGCTCAATTAGAGGGGAGCGTACGGTTGGCTGTTTCACATTCATTTGAAATCACCTCAGTGTGCAATAGCTTAATGAGATTATAATGGAATTGATATCGCATAGGTAGTGAATTAAACCGTTACCAGAGAACCCATTAGGAATGAAATTCTAATCCTGAAACACTTGTCACAGCTAAAATAGGCTTCTACTTTTGTTATTAGCCTTCAGTAGAAGTGGTATTAGTTGGGAATCAGTCTCAGCCAGAATGCTGACTAGAATACTGAAGGTGAAACTCTTATGAATATAATTAAACAAAGTCATATTTCTGGATATGTGTTAATAGCTGTAAATGTCAGTCGGCCCCTCAGTATTTGTTTTGTATTGTATCGTCGCTGTATTGGTGGCGTCATCCATTGATTCTATCAGCGACAGCCTGCTCAGGTTTCATAGCCAGTGTTTCCAGACCAGCAAAGCTGCTGAGGACTTCAGTTAAAATTACACAGACAGCACATTCATAGTAATCTAAAAAGGTCAGTATAAATTACACTGCTTATTTCAGTGAAAAAGGCAGGTAATCTGATCTCCCGTGAGTAGTTTTTCATGCTGGCCCAGTACATTCCCACTGGGTTATGGCGCAGCTTTGACTCTTTGACTTTTACACACTGACACTTGATGTCAATTTACTGTCTCTTTTAAGACCGGCAGAACTGGAGATGAACTTTTAATTCACATCAAGATATTACAATAATTTGATGTGTTTTATATTCATAATGGCTTCTTTACAAGAACACTTAAAATAATGTGTGGATGGAGGATGTTGTTAAAATCAGAAGAGATTGGTTCATAATTTAACTTTGCTGCGCTAATGCAGGCGCAGTAATACACCTTGCAAATCCACGTTATCAGCAGTTTGTTCAGCTTAGGTAAGGCAAGAGCGTGTCAAAATGTATTATTGATGTCAGTCTTAATGTACAATATGATTATAGAAGAGTTTCATTCCAAAATGAGATATCTACTGTTTGAAAAATGTAACACAGACACTTACAAAATGATTCAGAGCAGAAAATTCAAACAATGTAGGGTTTTTTTCTGTTTGAAAGAACACTGGCAAGACCTTGGTTGAGAAAATGAAAAGATTTTTACAGACTGGATTCTCTGTATGTTAGAGATATAGAATTTTTTTTTTTCTCCAACATGGAAATAGTGTTTTGGAATAGAACTCACATATAAATATTGTCGTTATCTAGTTGGGATGCTGCATTTAACATGCTGTCACAAATGCAATCTGTGCTGCAATTTCAATACAACATTTTGAACAGGGAGAAAAAAAATCACATGAACAAGCCACAGACTAAATCACACACTGCCCCAAACACACTGTATAGGGCTTTTTTTTTTTTTTTTTCCTTAGCCTAGCCATACATTTTGCTGCAAATGCCTGTGACATTTCTAACACAGCATACTGTACTACTGTGTAACTTCCTCATCCAGAGCCATCATGGCAAAAAGACTCAGTCTCCAAGTGAGGAATTCTGGGATGTGAGGGGAGAGAGGGGGGGGAATGATGGTGGTGAGCATCCTAAAAAAGAATGAAAGAAATTAATCAGTAAGATATGGTTGTCTGCAATATGAAAATAGGCTTGTGTGCGTGTGTGTGTGTGTGTGTGTGTGTCTGTGTGTGTGTGTGTGTGTGTGAAGCTTTCTGGGTATGTATTTGTGACTAAGACAGAAGGTGGCTTAAAGAGAAAATGAGGGTGGGGGGGAGGGCAGTGTTGCTAGAGAAAAAGGAGAAAGAGAGAGAGCAAATGAGAGAGAGAAGTCCCTGATACACAAACTTAGTGTCTGAGCAAAGCAAGTATGTAATGTGCTGTGTGTGTGTGTGTGTGTGTGTAGGTATGTGTATTCGTGTGTGTGTATGTGTGTGTGTGCATATGGGCGAACATGTGTGTGTGTGCTTAATTAATATTTAAGCCACCTTCAGCATACCCTGGAAAAGCAGTAAAGGGGATTGTGTTCTCATGGATCCTTTAATCCTCTGAATTAGCAGTTTAATAACAAGAAGCCATTTGTAGATTAGTAAGATCAAGCTTCCAAGACGTGCTTGTGTACAATCTACTTAAATGCTTTGATTTGTGATGTTGTAGGACTCCTGTTGCCCTCCTCCAACCCCTGTCCTCTCCTCTATTATCTTTTAATGTATATATTTTACACACCCTGCATATATTCTTCGATAGTGCAGCTGTGTGTGTGTGTGTGTGTGTGTGTGTGTGCATTCATGGCTGTGAGGATTTTGCCCGATATGAGGCTGATATTGTGTTTTTTTTTTATTAAATATAGGATATTGACTAGTCAGTGTCGTCCACAGCCAATATGCTGGAGGTTTCTCCCTGTGTAAAAACTATCTGGGAAAGAGTCTGGAAAACCTGACAAGAAGTGTGTTTTTTTTTTTTAGATTAATTCTTCATTTAAAGGCAGTAATGTATCCCAGAGTTTCCCCTACCATTGAATAGGTGTGGTGAGGAACTGCTAATCCTGAAAGAATTTCATTAGTCTGGGTTTCAGTGTCCCATGATGATCTAACTGCTGTTTCAGAGGCTTCTTTTCCACCCTGACAAGAAGACAGTGACAGGGGGGAAACACTGAAACTTGTAATTTTTTTTTTGGCGTGAAAATAGAAAAAAAGCAAAGGTAATAAATATCGGCACAAAAAATAGCAGCAGCTTCAGTGCGAAAATATCAGGTGAAGGAAAACCAAAATCCGAGGCATTCTTCATAGAAAAAGGTTAATTAAAAAGCCTTTATTCCATTGGCTTGTTCAAAGAACAGGTTAAAATAACATCAAACAATTCCATGTTCTGAGAGCGGTGACTTGGATTTTGTTTTCCTTCTTTGATGCAGTTACCCCGCATCAAAGAACACCTTCTCCTGCAGATTTTGACTTTACACACCCAAATGTAGCTCTCTCTACTCTCTACTGTTTTTTTTCTTTTTTTTTTTGTTTACATCAAGATGGGTATCGGCCTTCAAAAACCCATATCAGTTGAACCCTAATGACTGTGTGCACTTAGACACATGCATTTGTTTTTTGTGTGTGTGTGTGTGTGTGCAGATGTGCTTGTCTGCTTGATATAGTGTGTGTGGACTTGCAGAACTGGACGTGTGCCTGTACGCGTGAGTGTGTGTGTGTGTGTGTGTGTGTGTGTGTGTGTGTATGTACAAAGCACCTCTGATCCGCACACCTAGATCCCATCTTCCCCCATATCGGCGCTCGGCGTCATCGTTTCCCAGGCGATGACAGCCGCCCCTGTTTAACCGCGGCGGATCAGCCGTCGTGTCACACCAGCCCCTGTGTTTCTAATCATCCTCGCGCAGAAAATCTTCCGTCTTTGTTGCCGTTCGCTGATAGCGTCGGTGTTATCCCCCGCGATCCTCCCCACCCGGCGAATATCAGAGATTGATTGCTTTTGTCTTGTTATCGGGGCGGTTCAGGTGAGATCGACATGTGCTCGCGGGATAAAGAGCCTACAGGAGGATACAAGCAGAGTTTGGTGGGGGGCGGGGGGTTTCCTCACTACAGTACAGTACACCGGCATGTCTTTAAACATGCATGGATGACCTGCATGAAATGTTGATGATGAATAATCAGCAGCATTAAGGAGGCTGTAAATGGGTCAAAGTGACTTCTCTTTCTGGCAGACGTGCATATGGGAAAATTCATTTATTGGGCCTAAGTAAAAGAAATTCTAATATTTGTGGGGGGGGCTTGCTCAGGCATGGAAGACTTGTTCTTTATGTCGGCATGGATGATATATAGGACGATGTATACAGTATATTCCTGGGTCTGTGACGCTGTGTCTTCAGCCTCGGCCTCTACTCGGTCTCTCCCAGCCCCCGATGCCGAGGAGGAGAAATAAAGATCTCAAGACAGGCGAGCGCTGCACGGTGAATTCTCTCGGCCACTCCTGCCTGCCGGTGCTGGGTGGGGTGGCTTTATGCTCTGCACACTAGCCACACATCCTAAATAATTCACACTCTGCTTGAGAATTCTCCAACGGACTCACTGCCGCCATTAGACACTCTCTGGCTGCCAGTTTTTTTTTCTTTTCTTTTTCTTTTCTTTTTGGGCTTGTTTTTCACATTCTGAGTCTGAACGCAAACATTACAACCTCTCCACCAAAAAATGGAAGGGAGGACGGCGGGTGTGTGTGTGTGTGTGGGGGGGGGGGGGGGGGGGGGAATGAAAAACGAGTAATATCTCAGGTCGATGAGAGTTCATGGGCAATCCAATATATAAAAGTGAGTTTACATGCATAACACTTCGACATTAAGATTTTTCACAGAGTTCAGCATATTTTCTGGAACTCTCCCTCCACCCGATTTTTTTTTTTTTTTTTTTCCTTTTTTTTTTTAATCTGAGATGCCTCTTTGACAATGTCTCCCTCATGCAAAATGCATGAGCGCTTGTGGATCGATACGGGCCCTTTAATCTCTCTACATAGACAGCTCCCGCGCTCAGCCGCTGAACCCACACACCCACGGCTGCCGCTGCTGCAGCCCGGATCAGAGGCGAGAGAGGGGAGATCGGCCTCGGTGACAAGGGTCGCCAACACAGGGGGGGGGGGGGGTCCCGGGCACCGAGGAGAGCCCCCCCATACCGCCAAAACCCCCGGCAAATTGCACCAAAACTCCACCGAAATTCTTTAAACAATGTTTTTTTTTGTTTAGAGGGGATCGCAGAGTGAGAGTTCTCCAAACCATTAAAGTCTGTTTGTGAAATGCTCATTGGAGTCGAGGCGTAAAAAAAAATACTTGGATAAAGTAAGTGAGTGCAGAAGTTTAAGAAAAGCCATTATTTTTCTGTAACTACCCTACATGTTTCAGCATCAGCGGTGTCTCAATTAAACTGGCAATCTGCAAGAACCTTGTTATTTTGTTTTGCTTTTTTCTTGTTTTGTTTTGTTTTAAAACTCCGTCTTTGGTGCTAAGCGCTCATTGCTGTGGTGTCTTTGCACTGCACTTCCCTTCCCACTTCCCACCTGTCAATCAAACAGTGTGGCCAGTCCTGCAACATATTTTTCCTTGGATTTTCTATTAATGAAGTTTTTTTTTTTTTATCCAAACGAACCGCTGGTGCTGCTGCTGGAAAAATAAAACGCATCACTTCCGGTTCACCAGAGGATTTTTCCCAGGAAAGAGCTACATTGGCTGTTTGGAAAGCAAATGTAAAAGCTTTCATGAACTGGGTAGAGACTGAATCACTATTGTGTTATATCAATCATCAATACTAGTAATAGTGGTAGTAGTAGTATAGTGTAGCAAAATGGACGTTTCATTTGTATGAAAATGTCATAAAACTTTAAAATGAAAAGACAGACAGTAAACAGTACATAGTATACAATTAGGAGTCAATTGGCTACAGTGGAACTGGTGTTTTTTGAGTTCCACCTGTAGCTAATTGTATATTATGTATGTTATCTGTCTTTCCATTTGAATTGAGATACTCTTGATGAAGGCAACTATGTTGAAACATGTAGGGCAGCCATAGAAAAATAAAGTCTTTTTTTTTACTTTTGCACACAAAAGAAGAGTGCCTCGGCTTCCCTTTCTCAACACTTTTGTTTACTTAGGAAGTGGCGGATACAGGATTTAGTGTCATATTTGTCACATTTGAGTGTCTGGCACTTTCACTGAGGTTTCACTTCAGCGGCTCTTATTATCAGCTATTTTGAAGCCGTTACTCATTTTGCCAGTCATTTAGTTATTTTTGAGGCATCATCGTCATTTTCATGTCGAGGTACGCTCTGTCTACGTTAAGCTTTGATCATGTTTTGTACAAACAGATTTAGGAAAAAAAAAAAGAAGCACTGAAGGTTTCTTTAGAACCTTACTGTTTATAAAGATTAAACGGGAAAAGAAACATTACATTTTGTACTTAACAAAAGTAGATGTTCTTGCAGGAGAAAGAAAAAAAAAAAAGGCCAAACAGAATAAAACATGATCGTTGAAAACGCTGTTTCCGAGCCGTTTGAAAATTTTGCGGGTGTAAACTGTCGACAGCCTCTTTTGATTCAGCAAAGTTGTCCGGAAGTTGCTCAGCCTGGCTTGCCGTTTTAATCTTCAACTTTAAACCTCAAATGGAAAGACGCAGTAAATTTTGACATTAAAAATAAAATAAAAAAAAGTAAATAATGAACAGTAAGTTACAAAAGTCTTTAGCGTGGAGACAGAGCACGATCACTTAAGTGGAGTATATCGGGGGGCCACCTCTTAAAACACACCGTGTTTTAAGAAATGATCCACTGTGGCTCGTGCCTCGGCTCTGCCTCCCCATTGTCTTCCACTCTCTTCCCTCCCTCCTTTCTCCCCCCCCCCCCCCCCCCATAATGCAATGCAGCTTTTGTTCACTCATTCTTTTAACCGTTTCTTTGGCTGGGAGTTGTCACGCCAGGACAAATTAGGGAAGCGGTAATAGGGTTATGTCAAGTAGACGAAGGTGTTGGCTCTGTGTGGATGCCTCCCTCCCTCTGTCTCCATGAAAGGTTACTGCGCTTGGTGGGTTTTGTCTCCCCTGCTGTAATGAGAAAGGCAACAGACAAGCCTCCATCAGTCCTGCAACACCTACTGACAGATAGCATTTAGAGACTCGAGAAAAAAGAAGCATTAGGAAAAGAGTGAATACGCGTCACCGTAAGTAATATGGCAACATGAGCGTGACTGATCGCGACGGACACGCATGACCAGGGAAAACAATCCCTCTCGCCGAAGGGTTCCCGCGTTTTAACATTCACCTGTACGAGGCGTTCACGTGTGTGTGTGTGTGTGTGTGTGTGTGTGTCATTTTCTTCCCCCGCAGCTATCCGCCTCCCAGAGTTTGACACTTTAACATTCTCCTTTGGAACTATTGATATTATGCCCTCAACAGGGCGGCGCGGAAACCAGACATCTTTTAAAATATTGAACAGGGGATCGCAGCATTTGGGTTTGAGTGGGAGAGAAGCGTGATATTACATTCATGACACCGACTCCCACACAGAGATATTACGCTCACATTTCTTCCACCTCCTTTGGGCAGAATTTTCTGAAGCCCGTCGCCTTTCTCGTCGGCGCGCCGCCGTTCCCGGGGCAGATGTCCGTGGAAAATCTGTATCTGTGCGAACGTCCCCAAAGGTATGTTTTGATGGCGGTGAAGTGGAAAGAATGCAAAAGGTGGCAGGGCCGGTGTTGTGTGCTGCCGGTAATGTGGGCACAGGGCAAGGGTGGATCTGAGCTAACAACAGCAGACGCTCTGGGCACTTCCAGATAGACAGAAGGGTTTATAGCCCGGCAGGTACGCTGTATCTACACACTGAAAGACTCAGACACACAGGCAAAGACACGGTAGACAGAGAAAACGCACACTCATACACTTACAGACAGACACACACACACACAGGGACAGGCAGCTTAGAAACACACATACACAACTTACACCCACACAGGTAGACACACAGGGACTGGAACAGATGCAACAGACAGAGATATGGACACACATACACACACACACGCTAAGCTTTACATTTATAATCACTTCTCAAAACAGAAGTTACAAAGTGCCTACCAAACAGGCGATAAAAAGAATCTAACAGGTTTAAGATAAACATAAAAAATACAGTATAAAACATGCCAAATAAAACATGATACAGATTTCTGAAAAAGGCGTTTTGGAGATTTAGAGAAGAGATTTAAAGAAGATGTTGATTTCTCCTCCTCACACAGCCTTGGGGCCCTGATGGAAAAAAGCCCAGTAGCCTTTAGTCATTGCTTCCAAAAAAACAAAAACAAAAATGCTCCAGCTCAGAAGGGGTTAAAAGGTCAGAGAGGCAGCTAGGGGCAAAGCCTTGATGAGCCTTGAAAGTTATCAATAACATCTTGAAATCAATCCTAAAACTGACAGGGAACCAATGTAAGGATGCCAAAACAGGTGGAATGCGGTTCCTTCTTTGAGTCCTGGTCCCATCTGGAGCTGTGCCATGGCTTGATGGTTAGAGGTGCAATGTGTAGCATTTTAACATCAATAAATCATCACCGAATTAATTCTGAGACATTAGTATAGTGGCCGTGAACAAACACGACCATCACCGAGATGATTGGCAGCCTCTACTGGACTCTCCGCTGCTTTTTACACCGTGTACATTTCCGTTTTAACATCTGCTGGATCGCTTTACGGCACAAAGCGGGAAGAGGGCGCCCTTCTTCCTCAGAGCAAACTGAGCTAAAGCTTTCAGAGCTGATGGAAAAATCCCCTCCAACGTGTTCATCCTCCTCCTCCTCACATCGTCTTTGTGACAGGAAGCAACAGGGTTTATGGAAATGCGGTCTTAATTTTGATTAACAGTAGCACAATACCACTGTCATGAGATCGAGGCGACCAATCGTCTCGACCATCCTCTCATTTGTTTCCGGTAATTATACCAACGGTGTCACAGTTAATTTGACAGTGATATATTGGCATAAAATTGCTAAGTAAGTAAGTTGCACCTTTTAAGGCAAGTAAATAAGGCGTTACAGTTATAGCTGCATTACAGTTCCTGAAGACACACACACACACACACACACACATACAGTTATTCACTCAACCACACATCTCCTCACACCTCTGGCCCGGCTGCGGTTTGCTGCGATACGTTCTGATATGATATGTGTGCGTTTGAGGCCGCCGTGTCCCTGTGCGGCTGGCGGTATCGATGTACCATTTCTCACCCACAGCTCCTAAATATGAGAACATGGCAGCCGCAGCGTGAACCCCTGACCCCTCCGGGAGACACACCAGCGCTCGGAGATGAGGGAAATAGGTCTCCGGTTCCCCAACCGCCTGTTTAGAGTAATGGTTAAAGGTATGCCTGCTGGAAGGGAACATTACTGGGCATGACCAATCTGCTCCCAAATGGAATACACTTTATGTCACCGCACCAATCTATGTAATTGACTTCGCTTTGGACCTCAGCCATTATGGTTAAGGTTGCTTGCGTTTTTTGGGTTGTTTTTTTTTTCTCTAAATTCACTAGGTTGGTAGATTTTGAGAATGATTGCTTTGAATAGTTGTGTAGTACATTTTCTCCAAGATTTATACAGAATAACTGATATGTATGCTTGGCAAGTAGTGGGGCGTAGCTCCGTGGTCCTCAAATCCTGGTCCTCGGGGGTCCAGGGTAGTGCTGGTTTTCTTCTCTGCCAGGTAGTTTTCATTCTAACTGTCTAATCAGGGGCTGATTTAGGCCCGGGACGACAGGTGAGTGCAATTAACTACCTGACAGAATAGAAAACCACAGTACTCTGCACCCCGAGGACCGGATTTGAGGACCATTGGCCTAGCTTATTGATCGACACTAAACTTGGCAATATCATGATTACGATGATGTGTGTGTGTTCTTGCACTTCAGAAGAAAGAAAAAAAAAACTCCAAAGTGAGGCCATTTTGCCAGTCCTCACTCCTACAAGGGGCCAGTTTACAGTTAGGATTTGGGTTTAGGGTTAAGGTTAGAATTAGGATTAGGTTTAAATTAGGGTAACGAGTCAGGGTAGTATCTTAGTTTAGTTTAGTTTAGTTTAGTTTTGTGTAATTTAGTGTGGTGTAGTTAAGTTTTATTTTATTTTAAAATATGAGTCATAGAACTTGCATTAACAATTGTCGAGGATAGCACAATAAAGTCCTCAGCTTGTTTCCATCGTGGACCTTGATGTTAAAAACGATCAATGGCAAGATGGTGGCAGTCATCAATGTAGTGTTGCAGTGATAAATTATAATATAAAGTGCTACTGCAAGACACAATGATGAATTGATACACAAAGCAGTAAACATTTCAATAACCCAAACAAAACAGTAGACTTGGCTGCAGAGTCAAGAGTTTGTTCAGCCTGGGTTTGGTGCCAGATAAAATCAGTTAGGTTAGGCACTTTAGTGGTGAGGGTTAAAGGAACACGTTTTTTGGGAGATTGGTCCATTGGTCAACTTATCTGTTAAGTGTTGAGAACATAAAGACACCAAAATCATTCATGTGTTTGCAGGAGATCCTTTGCTCTGGTGTTCCATGCTAACACTTTAGCATAAACCATGTTGAGTGATAGTAGGCCACTAGCATTATAAATAGCAGGACTGTTAGAAATGTTGACCAAAGGGCCAATCTCCCAAAACTTGATCTGTTCCTTTTAAAGTTAGCGTTAGGGCTTGTAGTCAATGGAAATTCCTATGATAGGTAATACTGTATCTTTTTTTATCTGGCGCTGTGTATTCATTCCCTATATATAAGCTCACATCTAAATAACCACTCCACCAGCCCTGGAAGACAAAATGGGGGAAATGCACATTTGCTACCCAACATATCGGCCTCTACATGTATATACAGTAGTCACACGCTTACATGCACTATGTGACAACGTCCCCCAGAGCGGCTCTTGCTGCCAATAAATTTTTCATCATCGATCTGATGTGATTTCCATGCTTGGCCGTCCCTCTGCCCTGTCAGCTCTCTCTCTCTCTCTCTCTCTGTCTCTCTCACTCTCTCTGGACTCTATAGGCCTGTAGGGCTAACGGCGTGACCCCTCATCCCCGCCTCAACAGAACCCTCCCCTGTGTCCCACCCACCTCCCGTCCGGCCATCACCCTCTCGGCTATCGGACTATCGCCCGCTCTGAGCCGTGCCGCTTTGTAGCCCCAGGCGAGCCGGGGCTTAGAACGAGAGAATGGTAAAGCGCTGAAGGTATTGACGTTGACTGTCCACCGCCGTAAAAGCTCCATCTCCCCTTCCTTCCTTCCTTCCTTCCTTCCTTGTCAGAGCAGCAGGAGGAGGAGTAGCTGTGGGCGGTGGAGGGGAGGGGGGAGGGGGGAGAGGGGGGGGTTGATATATGACATAGTGTGGGAGGCATGGTCAGTACCCCTAGGCTTCTGCTCTGCCTCCTCCGATAGAAGGCTTGAAATGTCCTAATATCTGGCCTGTGCTCGGTGAGCGATGGCCGGAGCCGACCTGCTGATCTTAGCACCGGGTGCATTAGTTTGCCATAAAGAAGCAGTGATTGTGAGACGCGGCAGGCGAAAACATATGAGGATGAATGACACCACATAAAAGCCAAGCTCTGTTTCAAAATCCATTAGAGAAGCGAGTGGCCCGAGCTCCGAGCGCGGCAAAGTCGAGGCCCACAGCATATCCTAGTGTCCAAGGCGCGGCACGGATCGCGGATCGCTCTTCCGATTCCTCCGGTAACCGGATCCTTTTAATCAAATCTTTTAATCAGCGTATTTGTGCATGACAGCTTTGAGGGGAGAAAAGGCATACTTCACCTGGTGCCACATATTGGCATTCAAAGCTAGGTGGGAGATAAATGCAGCTCATTTGGTGCCGAGAGAGAACAAGTGCTGCTCCTTTGTGTGTGTGTGTGTGTCCTCTGGTAATGCAAGCATGTGTGTGTGTGCAGATGCGTATGTCTGTGTGTGCGTGTGCGTCCATGATGGCACCAGCCCCCCCTGTGGCACTGCCTCCTAATTACTCAGATCTGCGCTCAAAGTGAAGAAATAATGAACGGGAGCTTTAATTACGCCTCCAGACAAAGGATCCCTGATGCCTCCACAACGCCGCTGGCACGCCGAGATGGGTGAGGGCAGGTTAAACAGGAACCCTGTCCTCCGGGTGCAGAAAGCTGGACAGCGCATACAGACCGAGCCTGGGATCTGACGTGGCGCCGGAGAACACAGAGATCGGGCGGGGGAGGTGGGGGGGGGGGGGGGGAGAAGGGAAGTCTGTAAAATGGAGTCCCTGATCTGAAAAAAAAAAAAAAAAAGGCTGCACTCTTCTGGAAAAAAAAAAAAGGAAAAAAGACGAGCTGCATAAGTTTGTTATCTGTAGCAGATATGACAACCTTTAATTAGTGGGGATCCCTGAAGCTCTGGGCCTGAGATATAATCAGTGGACCTTTAGCGAGAGCACAACCCTCCCCTCTCTGGCTGCCCCCGGGGCGGGCTGATCGAGGCGTCCTCGTGCCCCCTCTTCTGCAGCGGGGTTGGCTGGCACTCTGGAGATGCCAGATAATGAGGAAGCCTGTCAGAGGGGCACTTCAAGGGTGCCCCTCCAAAGGCCCCGCTGCTTCTTAACGAAATCTACCAGCGCAAAACACTGCTGCTTTGTTTTCATTTGAGTACATCTCCAGAGGTCTCTGCTGCGGGTGGGTGGGTGGGTGTGGGGGGGGGGAGGGGGGTGTAGTTGGGGAGGACTGGACTGCTCCACTTGTTCGGACTCCACCAGCTCTATCACGGTCTGATCTCTCCCACAACTTGACTGCGGCCACATCAGCGGCTCAGACGGGCTAATTATCCTCCACACGGTGACTAATGGAGAGTATGACAGAGCGGAAGTTTGTGCTCTCCATATTTACATTCATACATATGTACAGAGTTATGACTGGGGTGACGTGCGTAACGTTACATAATGCCTAGATCTTCACGCTCGCGTAACTCTGATGTTGCCCGTCCTCCTGATGGGGGAGCTGTGTCCACGCAGAGTGACAGGAGTAAAGGATATAAACAGTCATCGCTTATGATGATTAGTGCTAGTGCACCGTATTGATCAGCGGTCATACGGTAAACAGTGGAAAACAGGAATGTGCCGCGAATCGTTTGGGCCCCATTAGGCGCCGCCTGTATTGCCTTTGATTATTGCTGACTGTGCTCCCAGCACGCATGTGATGGCTTTTTACTGCTGGAACTGCTGCTTTCACCTCTTTTTAAGGAGCGCATTAAAATAACACTGGCTCAAAAGACAACCACTCCATATCTTCTGTCACGCCGGCGCTGCGTCTCGTATACGAAGATGGATGTGTCACTGGATGTTTTTGAGAGGAGATTAAAACCGGCTTTAAAGCCTGTAATGTCTCAAATCAGTTGACTGAATCTCAGAGTAGGGAGCGAACACACACACACACACACACACACACACACACACAGAAACATGTACAAACACCACATGTATCCATGCATTCACACAGCTTGACAAATATGCACTCACACACACACACGATTCCACATATATGCATGCATGCAATCTCATTGGCAACCAGACTCACACACACACACGCACACACACACACACACACACACACGTGATTGTACACTCATTCATTTAGGTCCTGCCTCACTTGGTAAATCCCATTCTGTAGCCGGCCGGCAACGCGGGGCGCAGAAGACAGACGTGACAGAGTCGACAGTGACAGTGATGATGATGGTGATTGTGGTAATAATGATTATGCTGATTATTACAGGGCTGCCACAGTGATGTGGTGATTACGCCGCAAGCAGGAAATAGAGGGAGACAAAGGGTGACAGCGATAAAAGTGATGATGAGGATGAGGAGGATGGTGATGATGATGATGACGATGATGATGATTATTATTAAGATCACTGTTGGATGTGGGGGGGGGGGGGGTTGGATGTCTCTCAGCCATCCACAGCAGTTGTTGATCTTTTTTTAATTGGCAGAATAGCAGTGTGCATCAAGCGGGGAGTTAACTGAGGATATCTCCACCACACATTTGAGAGCTTTGATTTCACATGACAAAAAGAAAGGCACCGTTGAGAACGTTCCAGCAACTCCCTTTGAAGGGAGTGATCTGGCAGGGCTCATTTGAATTATTAACTGGGAGGGAGAGAGAGACAGGCCCGGGTAAAAAAAAAAAAAAAAGAGAGAGAGAGAGAGAGCGGAAGAGCGAGAGACAGACAGATACACAGAGAGAGGTAGAGATGGAGAGAAAGACAGAGAGAGAGTGAGATGGTTTCCCATCTGTAGCAGCAATGCCAAATCATTCTACCCAAACCATATAAGCCATATATGATGCTCTTTGTATGCATTTACTTGGATTTCATACTTGTCTTCAGTGTAATATTAGTCTTTTGTCTCGTATAGTTCAGAGTTCGTGAATTCCAAGTTGGGATGTGGAGTAATTACTGGTCAGTTTCCCCCTGCTGTCTGCTTGGCCTTGTTTAATCAGTGAAGAGAGCGTCCCAGAGAGAGCTAATTCCTCTCTCTGGTCGTCTTGTGTCTCCCACAGCAGGAGCCCATTATGACTGTCAGTATGGCCAACGCACCAAAAAAAACTAAAACGTGAGACTCCACATTCTATAGCTGCAGAAAGACTCTGTTTGGAGGTATGCCAGGAAAAAATACTTATATGGACTAATTTGGGGACTAGTCGAAGCCATGGCTGATGATTGACAAGACACAATATTGTTGTTATTTGGTCACAGTGATAAATTAGGAGACAAACTGGAGGTCGCTAAACTATCAGTTTAGAGGAAATATCAGTCCTGAATGCTCTCTTGATGTGTTTGTTTTTTTAAGATATAGCTTCCAAATAAATTGCTGGCAATGATTCCTTTATTTTTGCTGTCTAGTATAATAATAAAAACTACAAAATCCAATTTTGGCTAACGTACAGTAAGTGCCACACCTTGCCATACCCAATTGACACCCATGTTCTCGGTCCCAGGTGCCAAATTGTGGGAAAGGACACTGTGTTTTTTGGTTTGTTTATTTACTCCCAAATAGATTTCCGGTAATTTCCCCTTGACTTTACTCATCGTTATAATGCTAAAAAGTACAAAATCAAATTTGGATTCACTTAGGTTAAGTCAGTGGAGTTGCCCTACCCAACTGACGCCCATCATGTGAAGAATCCAGTCTAGTGCATTCCCTTTTTTGTGTCTTTAAAAGTCATATCAAACAGAATAAAAAATAAAAAAAAAAACATTAAAAGGAGGCTCAGCTCAGAGTTGTTTTGCATCTACAGTTTAGCGTGCGCTACACTACATGCTTGGCTAGATGCATATTTACAGCTCAGCAAACGCAGCCGCAGATGAAGAGCGATGTCACAACCGGCCTAATAACAGCCTTTTTTCTTTTTTGTTTTTTCCTTTCTTTTTGAATACATTTTCCCTTTATTGATATCTGCTATACATGTTGTATGTGTCCTTGAGCACATGCATACATAGACAGAGGAGGGGGAGGGGGAGGAGGCGGCATCGGGCACCGAGGGGTGTGGTGGGGGTGGGGGGGGTGAGGGGGGGGCAGTTTGGGGAGGGGGGCTGCAATTAAAAGGCAGCATGCAGTGTCCCGCGAGGTGCTAATGCCCAGGATCAGCTGTTCTAATGTCATTCGCATCCCCTCTGTTATTCAGCCGGCCCCGTTTGATGTATGAATTCACCGGGGACTTCATCAGAATAACACATCTACAACCCCCCACTCCCACTCTCACTAGCCCTCCTCACTCCTCCTCCTCCTCCTCCTCCTCCTCCTCCTCCTCCTCCTCCTCCTCCTCGGCTTGCACAGAACCTCCCCTTCTGTGTCTGAATGCTTATGTTGGCTTTTATCGCGCTCAAAGTAAACAGAGTCGCGCCAGGGACAGTGAGAGAGAGGGAGAGAGACATAGACAGAGAGAGAGAGAGAGACATTGAAGAGAGAGAGAGAGAGAGAGAGAGAGGGAGGCACAGAGAGAGAGAGAGCAATAGTGATAAAGGTGGAACATGCACATTGTCTGCGTGCTGCTTGCTGCCGTGCTACATCTACTTCAATAGAGACACAAAAGCCAGCAATAGGGAAATTCTAATTTAAAAGGCAAGAGGAGGAGGACCGAGAGACAATAACAACAACAAGAGAGAGAGAGAGGGAGAGAGAGAGAGAGAGAGAGAGAGAGGGACGGACCAGGGCTGGAGAGAGAAAGAGAGAATAAAGGAAGTGATACGCTGTGCCAGAAGGAGGAAGAGAGAGAGAGAGAGAGAGTGAGTGAGTGAGTGAGTGGGAGTGAGCGAGCCAGAGCCAGAGAGAGAGAGAGAGAGAAAGAGTGAGAGAGAGAAAGAGAGAGAGGAAGAAAGAGAGTAGAGCGAAAGGATCTCCCTGCTAAATGCGCAAAGCATCCCGTTACCCCACGCTGAGCTCCATGGCCAACTCAGGCTGCCTGCTGCTCTCCGGCTCTGGGATGCTACCTCACTCCCTCCAGTGTCCCCCTGCCTTCCTCTACCTACCCGAGGTAAGACTGAAGCTCGCTTTGTCACCCTCTCTCTCTCCCCTCTCTCTCTCTCTCTCTCCCTCTCCCTCTCATGCCCTCTCTCATGCTCGCTCGCTCGCTCACTCTCCATCCTTACCCCTTTCATTCCTCCGTACGCTCGGCAGCACGTGATAGCATTGCGCTCGCATTGTGTGTGTTTTCCCTGAGTACTTTCACCCCCGTAACCCCTGACCCTCACCCATCCTCCGGGTCGCCTCTTTTCTCTTAACCCCCCTCCACCTCCTCCTCCACCTTCCCTTTATTCCCTCTTTCCTCCCCGGCTGAACCCACCCTCCCTTCGCTTTGCACAGATTTGAGTTGAAATGAAAGCGGTGAATTAGCGGTGAGAGTGACGTAGGGCCACGCAGTGTTTATCTCTCGCTTCATGACTCACTGTGCCGGGGAAATGTTTTCTCCATAGTTTTGTTGTGTTCATACCTGCTACTTTTTCCACTGGATGTGAGGATACCCTTGCTGGGGGGAAAAAAAAGTACAATTTGGGGTGTTGTGTTGTAAAAAAAAAAATCAGACATTTTTCTTCCTCATCTTGACGTTTGTTTAATGGAGGAGGAAGATGATCACATTTCAACTTTTCCCTTAGTCGTTCTTGCATGGGATGCAATGTAATTGTCCAAAAAATGCCTGCTATATCGATCCATGATTTTTGCACAAATGTGACGTCTTAATTCTCTGCTGCCTCATATTTAAATGCATTACCTAATCTGACCCTAACCTGGATCTGAACGACACACTGTAAACGAATTTCAACCCCTCTAAATTATGGAAGGGAGAGCTGTGAGGCCCCCCCCCCCCCTGGAAAATACACTAAGTAGTCATTACATAGGGTTACATTACTGCACATTAAATTACGTGAAAGAAATCTATCTGAAGCCTCCTCCTAATTTGAGTGCATTTCAACTTGGTGAGGTGAAAGCAAATACGTGTGCGACTGTGCCTGTGAAATATGTGAGTGAATCCGAACGATGATAATTTCGACGTCTTATAGTTTTAGCTGCTGTGTGTTTTCCATGCTCCTCACTCTCATGACGTGCCTTTGATTTTTTTCAACGGGGGGGGCTTTTTCCACTGTATTTTATTACAGACGAATGAAAAAAAAAAAAAAAAAAAGATTCAAGTTATCTGTTCCTTGAAATGCATAATTCCTTCACACTTTGAAATTACACTAACTGCGAAGTTTTTAATTTATTGTGGAAATAGCCGACTGCACCTTTCTCACAGAAGTTGACTTTTACTAAATGGATCAACTTCCACTGATATTCAGCAACTCTTCACTCATACAGCTTCATTTCTCTAATGGTGATCACCGCCGCTGACAACACTTTGAATAATTATATGTACACTGTAAATTAACATTGATTTTCCTTTTTTTTTTCTCTTTTTTTTTGTATATTGATTCTGTCACTGATCCCCTTGCTTTGTGAAACCTGAAGACTGCAATTTTCTGAAGGGGGGGGGGGGGGGGGCAACAACAAGGTGACTCTTAAGAGCTCATGTCCTATCTATCCCCTGAATTATTTACACGTTTTAATTCAGCTTGTTTGTGTGTGTGTGTGTGTGTGTGTGTGTGTGTGTGTAAGGGGGGGGGGTCGACTCTCCAATTCTGTTTTTTACTACTGTTAGCATGTGTTGCAGTAAACAGTGTGTTACCGCAGTGATTGAGGTGAAATAACGGTGAGGTTCGGGATGAAGCCTCCTGCTTCTTCCTTTTAAATCCTGCTAACCACCACCCCCCCCCCCCCACACACACACACACACACCCACCACCCCCCACTCCACACCATCACGGTAATGGCTCTCTCCCCTCCCACCCATCTGTCCAGAGTGGGCCCACCCCGCCGGCCGGCCCCATCGCAGGGCTTGGGGTGGGGGTGGGGGTGGGGTGGGGGGGATGAGGTGGGGGGGTAGGGGGGTGGGCGGTGGATGGGGGGCGACATGTGGACAGCCAGGTGCCACAAACACACACCGACTGTGGAGGAGCCATGGCTAGCTTCCCAAAGGAACCACTGCTTTTATTCATGACCTCAGGAATGTGTGTGTGTGTGTTTGTGTGTGATTGTTCCCTCTCCCTCATACACACACGTTCTAAAAGTTTATTTTATGTGTATGTATGCTACTGTAAAAACATTTCAGCATATTCTGCAATATAAAGTATGCTACATTTTATTCATTTTAAAGCAAGTTTTAACTTTAGCTTCTGTGCAGAAAGGAGGGTCAAGCTCCTGTTGGCGATCATCAAACAAATGTAAACCGAAATCAATTATATTTTCAGAAAAGCATTCATTTATGCTTTTTTTTTTCCATTAAAAGACCCAACCTTTATATAACTTACATCAGTTTCACACTACTTACATCGATGTATACTGTGAAGATATAGGCAGACATAAAGCTTTATGTCAGCCTAAAAAAAAGCCGGGTAAACTCTTTCCCACAAATAAAAAATGTGGGTGAACGGAGTTTAGGTGGGTTTACCCTCCACTACATCCCTGGTTACATCCAAATCTTCAGGGTGCACAGTAAGCCTCTTGTTGTGTGTGTGTGTGTGTGTGTATGTATGTGTGTGGGTGTGTGTGTGTGTGTGTGGATGTGTGTGTCCAAAGCAAATTTCTTTTTTAAGTCCAAGACGGACCGAAACAGACCTGAATTGGAAACTTCTAATATGCTGCTTTCTTTTCTGCCTTATGTCTTCTTTTCTTCTTTATTGTATCTGGAGTTTTTTTTTTTTTTTTTTTTTTTTTTTTCTGGCAGATCCTCGCCCTGCAGCGTTGTAAAGGGAAACAATCCACTGAATCACACTTTGGCCGCTTTTCTTTTCTTTTTCTTTTTTTTCTCTCCCCTCCTTTTTTCCTCCCGGATCCCCCGTCTTTTGTAGCTTGTCCGTGTTCCCCGCATCCCCCGCACCTCTGCCCCCCCCCCCCTCCTTGCCACAGTGCGGGGATGCAGCGCCGGCCTGTGTGAGATGACAGCCAGAGAACAGAAGGGGAATAGATTGAGGTGATAGCCTCTGCCTCGCAGTTTGTTTGCATTTCAAATAAGACACTGTATTAAGTTGGGCTCTGAACAGCTTTGCTTATTATGTGTGAACATGGCGCCGCATGATATCACAGGAAGACAGGAGTTTATTACATAAAAGATTACCGAAGCATACCTTGCCTTTATTTGTGTGCAGCAGTGTTTGGGTGTGCGTTCCCAGGCAGTTTGCTTTGATGCTCTTTGTAGTTGGCTGCGGCGTGTATAAATCCCGGCTAAATGTTTGTTTTCATTAACACAAGGAGAGACTCCCTGTGGTGTGGTGGAAGAACTGTGGGCTTCTGATTACAAAAAAAATGGCAGTATCATACCACCGCTGCCTTTTTTTTGTCAGGCTGAAGGGCTGCTTCTCTCCCCGACAGGGAGAGTTTCGGGGGGCCTCTCTCTCTCTCCCCGTACCACATGGGGTGCCGGCTTCATCCGCAGGATGATGTCACTTTTCTTCTACCGTCAATTTGTATTGTAGTGCCTCATTTCATGAGTTATGGCGCTGGATATTGAGAGAGTTATGAATTACAGTATGGTGAGGCTTTTACGGGATGCAATGCTCACTGCTGTAGGCCGGTATTAAGGTATAAATATATTTATGGTACAAGCTGACGGGGTAGCTCAGGTTTGCTCATGGTAGTTAGTAGCTGTCTTTATAGCCATAAAAGCGTGGCATCTCATGGATTTTCTATTTACCAGGCACTGGGTGGGCATATGGCAATGCTCGTAAATGTAACTCTATTATCTAAGACGATGCTGTTCAGTGAAAAGCAGGGCGTTACTTATGTCTAAAGAGGAAAACCAGCAGTGGTTATTGTCTTCATGTCTCACATCTCGCTCTCTCTCTCTCTCTCCCTCTTTTTGCCTCGGACTTATCTCGAGATCTCTCGTTTTCTAAAATTGCTTCCTTTGATTTGTAATTGGATTTTCTATCACGACATTCCGCCGCGCTGATGTCTATTGTTATTGTTATATCTATTGATTTCTTTTTTGTGGCTTCTTCGGTCGGGGCTGTTTTGAATTTCCCCCTCCACTGTACATGGTTTGGATATCGCTCTGGATGGTCTGCCCACCTATAAAAGGCGATCCCTTTATGCCGGTGAATCCTGTGAGGAGCCTGGGAGGAATTGCCCGGGCTCTCTGGTTTCAGCGGCCTCCTCCTCCTCCTCCTCCTCCTCCTCCTCACACTGATCTCTTTTCTTTTGACTGTACTGGAACCGACTCCTATGTGTGTCGTCGGTGCGAACCCCCCGCCCCCCCCCCCCCCTTTCCCTCTGTGCGCACATCTGGGCAAAGGGGAGGGATGTGGGGAGGACTGGGAATACTCGCGACACACTTCCCCCTCGCTTCAGGCCTTGATCCCGCCTCCCCAGAGCGCCGCTATTCGTGGGGACTTTAGATATCGAAGGATTCAGGTTGGCGGTCTCCCG